>NC_034596.1:71797187-71799663 GCF_900095145.1 Mus pahari
ACTCACTCTGTAGTCCAGGCTGGCCTCGAACTCAGAAATCCGCCTGCCTCTGCCTCCCAAGTGCTGGGATTAAAGGCATGCGCCACCACGCCCGGCTCCGTATTGTTATGAAGACTGGAAACTTGTGGCATGTAGGTTTAATAAGTTGCTGCTTTTATTCAAGCATGATAACATATTGATCCATTATGACAAATAAGCCCCTTTGGTCTCTTTGATAGGGGGCCCAGCTCTAAGTGAGGTACAGACGGTGGGAATATTCCCTTACGGACTTACCTTCCTGTTATTCCAGAATAACCATTCTCTGCCACCCTTGGTTTCCGGAAACAAACAAAACAAAACAACCTCACACCCTGGGGCACACACTAAGAATTGAAACAACCCCAAAGGTTGGCAAGGAGGAGAAATGGGCAGAGGTCTTTCTTTCTTGGGCCCTTGGAGGCCAGTTTGCTTTAACACTTTTATTTCTGGTCTAAGAATTTTTTGTTTAGGCTACTGATTAAAACTCATGTGTGATTCTGCAGCAGATGAGAGAGAGAGAGAGAGAGAGAGAGAGAGAGAGAGAGAGAGAGAGAGAGAGAAGGTCAAATAGGAACTAGACTGGTCACACAGATTGTGGGGGTGGGGAAGTGGGGAGGCCCAGAGAATTCTTTCTCTTCTACAACCACGTGGGTCCCCGTGATGACTCTCAGGTGGTCAGGCTTGGCAGCAGAGAGAGAGAGAAACTTCTGTTAGCAAGCTCAGCCTGTCAAACAAACATCTGCCAAGAAGAGAGAGAGGAGAAGAGGAGGCTGGAGATGGGGAAGGCTGGGGGAAAGGAAGAAGGATGTTCTCCAGATGACCCCCTCAACTTCCTCTGCCCCGTCTCCATGCTGGACATGATGTGGGAACATGCAGTTGCAGTCTGACCTGAGGCCCCAGATAGCTCTGGAAGGCAAACTTACTCAGGCCTCCCGTGAGGGAGGTTCAGACAATGGAGTCTTCTGCTCCAGGTGCAGGCTGGCTCCCTAACATCTGGCCGTGGCGTGAGAACATTCACACGCAGCCAGCCTTCTCCTCCATCTGCAGAGTCACGATTTACACAGAACTCACGGTGGAGACAGGTGTTTTCAGATGGTGGATTAAAAAGACACTTCATTCTGGAGTATTCTAACTCTGGAAGCCATTGAGACGAACACTGCAGGCATCTACCCAAATATAATCAGGGTCCATGTAAGGCAGAAAGCAGGAGCCGTCATACCCAAGCAGCTGGCAGTATTTTGCATGCTCAGAACTGGGTGTTATTGACAGGCTGAGAATCTCCCTCAAACGCAGCTAGTCAGAACGCAGCTGTACTCCAGGTGGGCCATCTAAGGTCCTGGACTGAAGCATGGCCCTATTGGCCACCGCTTTGTAAGAAAATGAGTTCAATCTAGGAAGTAGATAACTGGAGTTTGGCAGCAGCGATTAAATAAAACCCAGACAGAAAACATTACAAGAGCAAAAGATGTGAACTGTATCGTTCCAAACATGAGGCCGGGGTGGGGTGGAGTGGCGGGGGTGGCACCGTCTGATGGATTGTGACATTGTCTAGGTCTATGTGACATTGGCTTTGGGGGTTTCGCAGCTCCGGTGTGGAGATCAGAAGGATCAGAGGACAACTTCCAGGAGTCTGTTCTCTCCTCCCCCGACGTGGGTCCCAGGGACTCGGGTCATCAGGCTTGGTGGCAAGTGCCTTAACCTACTGAGCCATCTGCTGGCTACATTGATGTTATATAGGATTTGACAAATTTACAGCACACACATCCACCATAACAATACCATAACAGAATAGTTTGAAGACTGGTGTGAGGTCAGGAGTTCAAGGCCAGCCTTGACTACATATCAAGTGTGAGGCCAGCCTGAGTTACAGGAGGCTCTGTCAAAACAACCAATATAGAAACACAGAAAACAAACAAAGGGGGAAAGAACAACACTGAAACCAAACAACAACTTTCCTTGCCTGAAACCCTTTGTGCTAGACTCACTTCTCTCTCATCCTTAACGACCTATCTTATTATGTGCAGATAGAGTTTGGTATTGAGTCTGGGCTGCCCTCTGACCATTCATGCTCCTGCCTTGGCAGGAGCCACCACACCTACTTCCTCCATGTCTTTACAACTCATTTATATTACTGCAGAGTGATAGTTGACTATACAGACGGCACCACAGTTCATCAGTTTGACTTTTAATGCAGGATTTTCAGATTAAAGTAGGCTGGAGGAACGGGCACTGATTCTAGACCTGTTAAATTTTACTGCTCTTTGCAGTATTGTGAGATGGCAAAGGGGTCCTCTTTTAAAGGATATGTGTACTGGATAGCTTTGTGTCAACTTGACACAGCTGGAGTTATCACAGAGAAAGGAGTTTCAGTTGGGGAAATGCCTCCATGAGATCCAGCTGTAAGGCATTTTCTCAATTAGTGATCAAGGGGGGAGGTTCCCTTGTGGGTGGTGCCATC
>NC_034596.1:71802266-71817914 GCF_900095145.1 Mus pahari
CTGATTTTGAGGCCAGCATGGTCTACAAAGTGAATTCCAGGACAGCCAGGGCTATACAGAGAAACCCTGTCTCGAAAAACCAAAAAAAAAAAAAAAAATAGGCGTACAGATGCTTTCTTCAAATCAATAAGAAAAAGACAACCTGCACTGGAGAACACAAGTTATGATTTGGACAGGAAATTCTCAGAAGAGAGTAAGGAAGTGGCCAGTAAGCCTATAAAAACGTGCTCATAGCTTTAGTAATCAGGAGCAAGCAAGTTAAGCCCCAAGGAATATCACTTCACACATACCGGAATTGCTAAAGGCCGGACAAGACCAAGTGTTGGCAAGTATTTGGAGCAGTTGGAAGTCTCCTGAAGTACTTGGGGGCAGGACGGCATGTCGGTGCCTATGATCACTTTGGGAAACTATTTGGCAGTGTTTGTTGATGTTGTTGATGTCTTAAGACCCAGCAATTCTATTCAATAGAAATGTACACAGAGGTGAACCAAAAGATGTTGTTCACAATCATTTTTATTGATAATATCCCAAACTGAAAACAGTACAATGCCCATTGTGAATAGCAGGGATAAATTGACTAACTGTTCGTATAATGGGCTGTTTCCAATAATTAAAGAGAATAGAGGGCCGTATCAAATCACACCCAGGTGAATCTCACAGATGCAATTTAGACAGAAAGAGTAAGTGTGTCTGTCTTCATCTGTCAGTTAGAATGACAGACGTCAGGCTGTTAAGAAGGCACACCAGTGTGTAAAGGTAATTGCCATGTGACCCAGAGGACCTACGTTTCATCTCCAGAATACAGAGTGGCAGGAAAGAACCCCATTGCCGCAATGTCCTCGGATCTTTCTTTATATGTGTGCTGTGGCACACACATGCATGCATGCATGCATGCACATTTCATATATGCACACACATGCTAATAATAAAAATAAATAACATGGTAAGGCAATAAAATGACAAAGAATCCATAAAAATAGAGCCATAAAAGGAAGGAGCTTGAACAGGAGCCTCGTGCACATGTGGAATGTTCACCTCTTATGTGTTATGACACAGAATGAAATGAATGAAAACAGTTTTTAATATGCCAAGACACGGAAAATTGGGGAGAGTCCTTTTTTTAAAAAAAAAGATTTATTTATTATACATAAGTACACTGTAGCTGTCTTCAGAAGAGGGCATCAGATCTCATTACAGGTGGTTGTGAGCCACCATGTGGTTGCTGGGATTTGAACTCAGGATCTTTGGAAGAGCAGTTGGTGCTCTTAGCCGCTGAGCCATCTCGCCAGCCCAGGGAGAGTCTTTTTTTTAAAAATTGAAGTAACATTGCAGTTTTACATTCATTTCACTCTGTGTGTATGGGTGTTTTGCCTGCATATCTGTCTGTGTGCCACATTTGTGCCTGGTGTCTTTGGAGGCCAGAAGAGGGCATCAGGTCCCCTGGAACTGGAATGAACAGATGGTTGTAAGATGCCATGCGGATGCTGGGAATTGAGCCCAGGTTCTCTGCTAGAGCAGCCAGTCCTTTTTACCACTGAGCCATCTCTCCAGCCACTGGAGTGGTCCTTCCTGCACCAGCATTAATTACCCTACGTCACAGACAGGGCCATACACAGTTACATGGTAAGAGCAGGAAATGTCAGAGTATGCAGAACAAACAAACAGAAAACTTCTGAGGTTTCCTCGCTGGGGGTGGAGGTTGAGCGGTGGGTAGGGTTTACAGAGTTTCAAGAGTGAGATGCTGCCAAGTAAACACAGAGGCACGGAGCTGATGCTGCTGGAGGACAAACTGCACAGATCCTGCAGGGGGCAGGTAATGAAGACCTCTGCTTCCATGGGAACCTTGTGGGGAGTGAAGGAGACCGATTCCTTTCTTAAAATAAAAGATCTGCCACCCAAGATCCAAAATTAGGTAAAGGACTCCGCGCAGTTTCACTCGAGATGCATGCGATTCCTTTCTGCTGACAACACGGCCCATTGTCTCGTCTCTGTGTAATTACAGTATCTGCTTTTGAGAGAATTTATGGAGTCTGATGAATAGCTTAACTTTATTTCTTTCTTTAAACTCCCAGATGTGCTGACTAGATTCCAACTTCCTGAGTTCCCAGTGCTTCACAGGGCTTCTGGTGAATTTCTCTCGTCCACCCCAGGACATTCCGATTTCCCGCTGAGAAATAAGAAAACAACATTGCTTCCTGAGGGCGGTGAGCTCCATCCCCGAGCATTGGAATTTCCATTTTTGGAAAAGTGTTTACCAGGGTGTAAGACTCCGAAAGGAAATTTGTCCATGAGCCTCCTGGGAAAGACTAAGACCTCAGCAAGTCTGCTGCGTTCCTCAGCTTCTGGGAGGCTAGTTCTGATTAAACACCAGCTTGAAATAAAAGCATGTGTGCTCAGAAGTCGAGGATGTGAGGGACCTAACAGAGAAGCATGCCACCAACCCCCTCAGACCGGTCCCCCCCGACTTTTCAGTGGCTATCGATCGATACTTTGTCCATTGTTCTCATCCTCACCTTTCTCAGTTTTTTTTTTTTTTGTTTGTTTGTTTTCAATAGAGCTGAAACTGGCAAACCATAACTCACTCCATAAGCCAAATGCAGCCTGCTTCCTGCTTTATAAATAAAGCTTTACTGGAATATAGCCATGCCCACTCCTGTACATGTTACCTCTATCTGCTTTTGCTCGGCACCCCGAAGAAGGCTGAAGAACTTCGACAAACTGGTTGCTTACAGATTCCACTAGGTGCCTCCAGGGACCTAGCAACAGCTTACATTACCACCTGCTGCGGGGTCCAGATGCACCAGGTGTGGGATCTCTCTCTCTCTGTCCTTCTCTGTGACCCATCCTCTTTACTCTTCTCTGCCCTCGTGGCTCTGCTCCTATTTGTCTGTCTGTCTACATGTCTATCCACCTGCCTCGACACCTTCTCCAGGTCCTCCTTTCTCTCCCCTTTCCCCAGTAAACCTCCTTATACCAGATCTGTTGCATGGCATAGTTACTCAGGGGCACACCTTGGCACCAGTCTGCAGGTACCCCCTCCCCATAAGACAAACCATGTGGCCTTCAACAGCTAAAATGTGAGTTATTTAGTCCTTTCCAGAAAAAAAGAAACTTGTCAACTCTTACATTAGAAATTTAAAATGGGGACTGGAGAGATGGCTCAGCGATTAAGAGCATTGACAGCTCTTCCAAAGGTCCTGAGTTCAATTCCCAACAACCACATGGTGGCTCACAACCATCTGTAACGGGTTCAGACCCCCTGTTCTGGGGTGTCTGAAGACAGCTACACTGTAATCAAATATACATAAAATAAATAAGTCTTTAAAAAAGAAAGAAATGCAAAGTGACTGCTAGGCATGATGTCATCTCACAAGCACGTTCCAGGGAGATCTTGCATTGGCACTAGAATCAAGAGCCAATGAGACCTGAGCATTACTGCGTTCTTCTTCTGTACCCGTGACTGAGACGGCCTGAGAAACTTGGCTGCATCTGTGTAACCTCAGAAAAGTTGGCTGTGGTGCCCAGGGCTTTACTTACCTGTTGATACGTAGCAAATGAAGGACTTACAGGTTTACAAGAAGAGTGAGAATTTGTCATCTCACATGGCTCTGGCATTTGGGAGTGGCTCCGCTGAGCAGTTCTGTCTCAAGAATCTTGGCGGGGGAGCTAAAAGATGTCCTCACATACTTGACAAGTTACTCTGACTGTGGGGGGAGGCTTGCTGGCTACAACACGGATTCCTCCATGAGACTATCCAGGTCTCCTCACAATACAACAGACTCCCCTGAGGGCAGGTGATCCCATAGACCAAGGTGGAGGTCATGATGAGGGTGACAGCCTCAGAATTCCCCTTCCCCCTTTCTGCAACAGCTAGTCATAAGACACCACCTCCCAGTTCAGTGTAGAAGCGACAGCGAGAGAGCATGATGCTAGCGAGATCCACCAGGGCTTTCTTGGATGCTGGATGCTGGATGCTGGATGCTGGATGCTGGATGCTGGATGCTGGATGCTGCAGTCTCAGCATGAGATTACACTCAGAAGAAATACCAGCCTGAGGCCTGAGAGATCAGGGAAAGCAACGGAAGGAATCTCTACACAAGTTTCAGGAGTAAGGAATTGCACTGCCGAGTACCCAGTCGCATCCACCAGTTTCCCCAGTTCCACTCCTCATAGCGCTTGCCCCCCCCCCCCAAATCTCCTTTCTGGGCCTGTGTGGGCTTTGAATATGCTTGGCCCAGGAAATGGCACGATAGGAGGTATGGCCTTGTTAGAGTAGGTGTGGCCTTGTTGGAAGAAGTATGTCACCATGAGGGTGGGCTTTGAGACCCTCCTCCTAGCTGACTGGAAGACAGTCTTCTCCTGGCGGCCTTCAGATGAAGATATAGAACCCACAGCTCCTCCTGGTCCATACCTGTCTGGATGCTGCCATGCCCCCACCCTGATGATAATGGTCTAAACCTCTGAACCTGTAAACCAGCCCCAATTAAATGTCCTTTATAAGAGTTGCCTTGGTCATGGTGTCTGTTGACAGCAGTAAAACCCTAAGACAGAAGTTGGTACCAGGGACTGGAGTATTGCTGTGATAGACCTGACCATGCTTTTGTTTGGAGGAATGTAGATTTTGAGACTGGATTTGGAAAGCCATGGAATGCTTTAAGTGGGTCTTAATGAACCATCCTAGGAATATGGAAGAGAATGGTGCTAAGGGTGATTTGAACTGTGCAGACCTGGCCCAGAGGAGAAGAATGTTAGTACGTGTGGCCTAGAGACTGTTTCTGTGGTATTTTGGAGAAGAATGTGACTGCTTTGTGCCCTTGTCTGAAGAGTCTGTCTGAGGCTAAGGTGAAGAGACTCAGATTAATTGCATTGACAAAGAAGGTCGAAAAACAATCCAATTTAAACTCTGTGCTGTGGTTTAGTGTCATAAAGAGTGTTTTGATGAAGCGTAGCAAGCTTAAAAAGAAAAAATACAAAATGTATGGTTCAAGTAATAAAGGGGCATCAGGAAGTGAAATGGAGCTGAATCCTGTGTTAGAGGAAAGAAACATACTAAGGGAGTTAAGGGAGTGGTGACTTTGGGGCAAGTTTAACACCCAGCTAAGTTTATTGTTCATGCATTTGCCATTGAAAAGGGAATAGTTTGAACTTTTTTTTTTTAATTTTTTTTATTTTTTGGTTTTTCCAATCAGGGTTTCTCTGTGTAGCCCTGGCTGTCCTGGAACTCACTCTGTAGACCAGGCTGGCCTTGAACTCAGAAATCCGCCCACCTCTGCCTCTAGTTTGGACTTTTAATCTGAAATGAACTACAATCCAGAAATAGATGGAACACCTGTGAGGAATAGTGACCACAAACAGCTTATGTCCAGGTAAGATAGTACATGTCTTTAATTCCAGGAGACAGAGGCAAGCAGATCCCAGAGTTCAGGACTAGCTTAGGACATAGAAAGGTCCGAGTAGAGAAAAGCTTAGGTCCAAAGGTAGTGATACTTGCCTTTAATCCCAGCATTCAGGAGACAGAACCATTTAGATCTTTGAGTTCAAGGTCAACCTACAGAGCAAGTTCCAGGACAGGTAAGCTTAGGCAGTGAGGGAAATCACTGGAAAACACAGAGCTGGTGATGATGTAATAGAACAAGAAGGCCATGTTCCAGCTCCAGTAAGAACACAACTCGGCAGGTTTGGCCACGTGGCTCTGGCTTTAGAATTCAGAGTAGAAGGACACTACTGGGAAAATTAATGATGCTGGTCAGCTGGAGCTAAGAAGTTTGTGATGAGTAAGAAGAGACCAGCATCACTGAGATAAAATCTTCTGGAAGCGTTTTCTGAGAGCACAAAGAAGCTGTTTTCCAGAGATAGTCAAGGTTGTATCTCATGCTGCAGCTGGACTTTGTAATATATAAGAATCACCAGATGGTACTGGTTTTAAAAGCATGAAAGGAACATGGAGAATAGCTGAGGCTTGGCACTGTGAGAGGCCAGGGAAGGCCATTGGCGAAGGTACAGCCTCGTTTCCAGTCAACAGCCCAGGACTGAAGGAGTCATGCAAAGGATTTGAATCTTAGCACCATGAAGGGAGGCTATAAAAGGCTATTGGTGAAGCCTAGTTGTAGTGGAAGACTCCAGTGAATTGAAGATGTCAGTAACATAGGATGATATCCAAGAATAGCAGCGGCAGTGGAGTGGAGTCGACTAGAGCCTAGAGTTCTGGAGAAGAGACACAAGCCCGCTGGAGGAGCCCAGAAGATTAAGTGTGGATCCCAGACATTTTTACAAAAAGATATAAAGTTGAAGTTGCCTTGGAGACCCCAAGATGTTAGAGATGCCACAGCTGTGGGATACTTACTGCGGAAAGCTCTTTCGGCCAAAGAGAAAGAAGTGTGCTGCAGTTAACAAAGCAAGAAGGAGTTGGACATCAGCCATGGAGATGCAGAGTTTGGAGTTTGCCCAGCTGGGTTTCAGTCTTGCTTTTGTTCAGGATTTCCTCACTCTGTCATTCATTTTGGAATGGTTATGTATATCCTGTGATGTTGGAGGTATGTGATCTGCTTTTTGATTTTGATTTTATAAGGGGAATTACAGTCAAGAGATTGCATGAATCTCAGAAGAGACTTTGAACTTTGGATTTTTAACATTATTCGGACTGTGATAGTCTATGGGATTTTTGAGGATGTACTAAATGCATTTTGCATTATGCTATGGCTAGGTATGGTCCCCATAAACTCGTGTTTGAACAAGTCTATGGGGGCCAGGGAGTGGATTGTGGTGGTTTGTATATGCTTAGCCCAGGGAGTGTCACTGTTGGAGGTGTGGCCTTGATAGAGTTGGTGTGACCTTCTTGGAGGAAGTGTGTCACTGGGGCGGGGGTGGGGGGACTTTGAGACCCTTCTCCTTGCTGCCTGGAAGCCAGTTTTCTCCTAGCAGCCTTCAGATGAAGATGTAGAACTCTTAGCTCCTCCTGCATCATGTCTGCCTGGATGCTGCCATGCTCCCGCCTTGATAACGGACTGAACCTCTGAACCTGTAAGCTAGTCCCAATTAAGTGTTGTTCTTTATACAAGTTGCCTTGGTCATGGTGTCTGTTCACAGCAGTAAAACCCTAAGTAAGACAGCCTGTGAAACTCTGAGGCTGTCTTCATTGTGATCTCCTCCGTGGTCTGTGGGGTCACCTGCTGAGGTAAGCCTGTTATGCACTGTGAGGAGACTCAGACAGTCCTGTGAAGTCCGTGTAGCAACAAATGAGCCTTCTGCCACAGCCAACATAACTGCCAGATCCTTCGTTCCCGGCCAGAAAGTGGATCTTCATGGCTCAGTGGGCAAAGGTGCCTAAGGCTGAGGCTGATGGCTGTTCGCAGACACACACACACACACACACACACACACCAGCAGCATACATGGTGTGTATGCATGCACACACATATGCATACACACACATACACACACATCATGGTGAGCACATAGACATACAGATACACAATTCATGGTATAACACATAGACACACATAGCAGCCATGGTGAACACATCTACATACATATGCATACACACATACACACCATGGTAAGCACACACACACATGCATATACCCATACCCCGGTGAGTACAGACATGCAAACACACTCATACACACACACACACACACACACACACACACACTATGGTAAACACACACACATATACACTAACTAAACTAAACTTTCTCCTAAGTAGGAAGACCTAAATTCAATCCCCAGACCCACATGTTAGAAGAAGAGAACCAATTCTTGCATGGTGACCTTTGATCTCCACACATGTGCCCGAACACATATGTACATTATCAATCAATCAGTCAAACAATATAACATTTTGAATAATAATAATAATAATAATAATGCATTCTGCCAGGGTCTGCCAGGCTGCTTCTAGGGATGGTTTGTGTGTACCAGACATATGTGGGAAAACAACAGAGTTCTGCAAACTGTAAGTGTGCATCTAAGGTGACTCACGGGTACTTGGGTTGGGGTAGGCTGGGGAGTAGCTGTGTCTTTGAAGGAGCTAACTTGGGAAAAGACAAAATACAATAGAAAAAAAGGCAGCGGGGCAGTGGTGGCACATGCCCTTAGTCCCACCACTAGGGAGGCAGAGGCAGGGAAAGATCTCTGTGAGTTCAAGGCCAGCCTGGTCTACAAAGTGAGTTCTAAGACAGCCACAGCTATAAAGAGAAACCCAGTCTGGAAAGTCAAAACAAACAAAAAAGTAAGCAGCTGTATTCATGTCAACATCAAAACAGAAGGCCAGCTGCAGCAGCCTGCAGAGCTGTCCCAGGCTGTCATGACCCGGAGCCGGGTAAATATTTGTGAAGCAGGCTCCTACACAGGCTGCTAATACTGCCCTCGCCCCCGCCCCACCCCCTAAGCCTGGCTAGGCTGGAATCACGTAGACCCATCTGGATCCTAACCCTTAAACAGAAATTTAAAAATCACCCAGGGAATCCAGGAAGCAACGCTTCTCTCTGAGGAAGCAAGTGATGGAAAACTTTCTAAAATAAGCCACTCAGCTTCAGCAGCGGGGCTTGTGACATGTCTCCCCACCACAGCTGATGCCGTCCCCCCTGGTTCAATCACTATCAGGAAATAGTACTGTCAACCTGCAGGAGCATAAAGCCGGGTAACTCTAAAACACTTTTAAAAGACTGAGGGAAAAACATGCCTTTATGCAGCCGGTGTGTTTCCCAAACAAAGTCTGAGCAGTTGAGGCAAAGGGAGGCATGTTTTGGAAATAAGGGGTGCAGGACCAGGAAGAATAGCACTGGTGTGAGGACTCGGGGTTTGAATTTCAGACGGCTGTGTACACAGCCGTGGCTTTCCGCAGGACATTTAACTGCTTCGGGTCTTACTCTTCTGGGAATTGGAGAAGGTCGCCCTAGGAACATCTAAAGCTTCCTGGGTCTGAGGTCAGGCTGGGGCAGCCACTTGGTTCTGTATTGTGAGGCCTGTGTGAAGTGTTCTGTCTGGAGCGTGAAGCTTTTGCCCAGCCCTCAGGTCTGGAGTAAGGCTCCAGTGGAATCAGAGGCCCCTGCAGAGGAATCCTCCCGTGGAAGGCGTTAACGAAGGATAAGAAGGAACTTGCCTGCCGGTGGAGTGTCCTGATTAAACACAAGACACAAAAGCAAAGAACCTGAGCTTGGTTGGCAGCAGCTCGGGGGCTTTGATGCCCTCTCTCGACTCTGAGGGCACCTGTACACACAGACACACAAATAAAAATAAAATAAATATTTGAAGTAAAAACAAAACAGATAAACCCCCCCAAAGAGAGTGTCCTCCCCACCCACTCACACACACAAGGCAACTGGAGAGCTACCAGGAATTATATTTCCGTGGGTAGACCTAAGAGAATTCACATCAAGGACTCAGACATCTGTTCGCTGACGTTCAGAGCAGCTGCGATGGCTAGTTTTAATTAGCAACTTGACACAATCTCCAGTTTACCTGGGCAGAGAGTCTCAGAGTAACAGATTGGGTGGGCCTGTGTGTAGCAAGCCTATCTGGATTGTCTTGATTACATTAATTAAAGTGGGGAGACACTCCCATTATGGGTACCACCAGTCCCTGGATTTGGGTCCTGGACTATGGAAGTGTAGAGACCTGAGGGCTGGGCAAAAGCTTCACGCTATTTCTCTGCTCTTGACTACGGGGGTATGATGAGGCAAGCCATTTCAGGTTATCAGCTCAGAGGGGCAGAAAGCAGGATGAGGAGGGGTCAGCAGACATTGGGGACAGATGTGGGGGGGGTCCTCTGATGGGTATGGAATCTTTGTTGGGAGGTAATTTATAAAACATGGTAGACATATTTAATGACCATGAATTGTGCACCAATGAATGATTAAAATAATGAATGCTGGGCTATACTGTTTTTAACATAGTTTTATGTGTTTATTTATCCCCAGACTGGCTTGGAACTCACTCTGTAGACCAGGATGGCCTTGAACTCAGAAATCTGCCAGCCTCTGCCTCCCAAGTGCTGGGATTAAAGACATGTGCCACCACTGCCCAGCTGGCTTGGAACTCTTACTGGGCCTCCCAGTTCATTCTGAAGTTTGCTTCTGTTTCCTGAGTGCTGGGATTAACCACACCCAGCTCTATCACAACTTTTAAAAAAGAACTGTGAGCCGCTCAGTTTTGTGCTCCTGTTAAAATTTTGCTCTTGTGTAGTTTTGTTTTTGAGTCAGAGTTGCAGGCTGGTCTGGCACTCGCCGCCTTCCTGCCCCTATGGCTGCCTCGGCTTTCTCCCATTGCCATCTGAGCTATGGTTTCCACATGCGGTGGTCAGCTTCATCCTCTCTCACCCAGCACTCGGCTCCTTGCTCTCTCCTCTCCTTGAGAACACTGTGTGGTGAGGTCTCCCCTCCTCTCTCGGTAGCTTACTGAAGAATTCCTCCCAACCACTCCAAACCACCCCTGGGAGAAGTCCGCACACACGGCCTTGAAGGGTGGTAGTGACTCTCCTCGCACACTGCTCTCTGTCCTCTGACGAACTGGACCACCATCCATAATCTTAAAGGATTTGTTGAGGGACAGAATTCCCAGCAGTTGTAGTTTTCTTTTTCAATACACAACCTCATGTCCTTGGTTGAAAGTCCCCCAGCATCTAGCAGTAATGAGCCTAATAGATGTCACAAGCCTCAGAGCGTGACGCGCCCACAAGACCGACTACAGCTTCTGTAGCTTTCCTGCCAAAAATACAAAAACCACGAGGCGCTATCAGAGGAACTCAAACTGGGGCACGGCACAGACCCGTGCTCTGCAGAAGGTCAAGGTCATGAAAGACGAGGCAGGCCTGAGGGGTTGTTCTTACTGAAAAGACCAAAGGCAGCTACAGCCAGATGCAGGATACAGCCAGGATTCCAGCTGGAGTGACAGGGGATAGTGACACATGACACATGCGGTTTAGGGATTAGAGGGCATCTTTGAACCAGTGTCATGCTATGGTAGCTGTGCTGTGGCTGAGTGACAACACGTCTTCATATCTGGAAGTCATATAACGAAAGACCACCCTGCCTTTGGGTGTGGCTTAAGACTGAGGGGCTTTGACACCCATTGAACCAGCACTGAAACCCGAAGCCGCTTCATCATCTGTGTGGTGCTTCAGTGGTTTTAAGAGCTCCATCAGGGCTGGAGAAATGGCTCCATGGTTAAGAGCACTGACTGCTCCTTCCAGAGGTCCTGAGTTCAATTCTCAACAACCACATGGTGGCTCATAACCATCTGTAATGGGCATCCGATGCCATCTTCTGCTGTGTCTGAAGACAGTGACAGTATACCCACATGTATAAATATGGCTGGAGCAAGTGGGGCTGGAGCAAGCGAGGCTGGGGGAAAAAAAGAGAGTTTTATGAGGTGTTATATATAAAGAGCCTTCAAAATACCCTCATGGGAACATCCAGCTGTGGTATACCCATAAGCTGACTCTCCCCTGTTTCAGCAGCTGTATGTTATAACTGTGCCAATTTCTATTATCATAGGTCATTATAAATGTCCACTCAGCATCTTGGGAAGAGGGTGCGGATGCCTTCTATCACAGCAGGAATGGCAGTAATGAGTGATGCGCGGTGGACCGTATAATTGTATCACATCTCTGGGGTATTCAATCTGCCACTCATGCCCAGCTATAGCATAAGAAAATGTTTATAATGAAATTTGTTTGTTTATTTGTTTGAGATAAGAGTGTCTTGTAAAGCCGGGCGTGGTGGCGCATGCCTTTAATCCCAGCACTCGGGAGGCAGAGGCAGGCGGATTTCTGAGTTCGAGAGAAACCCTGTCTCGAAAAACCAAAAAAAAAAAAAAAAAAAAAAAAGAATTGCTACGTATGGTGAGAAAGGAATCCTACCTTCCCAGAAACCTCGGAGGAACCCCTAACCTGTGACCCGGAAACCTCGGAGGAACTCCTCACCTGCATCCCGGGGATCTTACATCAGCCAGGAGCAATCGATCAAAGATCCTGTTCGACACCTGTTGTCACCTATGTGATGGGCCCCTCAGTCTGTTGGCCATTTCTCACACCAAGGGCGAAGCTTTGGGGAAAGGAGCAAGAACCCACATACTAGTCCCTCTCTGGTCATGGTTCCGTGGTAGTTGGCCCCTCTTAAGACCAACTTTAAATTAGAAACTTTAAGTGTAAAGAAAAAAATAATAAGTAAACTCACCCTGTCAAGTATAACGGTGCATGCCTTTTATCCTAGTACTCGGGAGGCAGGGGCAGGCGGATCTCTGTGAGTTTGAGGACAGCCTATTTTACATAGTGAGTTCCAGGACAGCCAGAGCTACATAGTGAGACCCTGTCTTGAAAAGACAAAGAAAATGGCAATTTTAACTTTCTAGGGCCAAATCAACGTTTCATGTTCCTGGAAGATAGCTAACATTTTCAGAGCAACCCTCTGTCTACCCTGTGACTGCTGGAACAACTCATCGCAGCTTTAAATGATGGGAGGTGAGTTTAGGATGAGGGCTGGGAACAGCTGTAAGGAACTATAGCTATACAGGCTTCAGGCTGCAGGTGGGTGGGCCAGGAAGGGAATCAGTTCTCTTTGACCTGAAAGAGGTGTGTGGCTTGGGGTTCTTCACAGAGAGCAAATCAGCATGAGAGGCTCTTCAGTGACACCTCAGTGGGAGAACACAGCATGTGCTTAGCCTTCATAGGGTCCTGGGTTCAATCCCAAGCACCCCAAATAAAACAGAATATAATAATCAATCTCATGCTTTATGCCCGGTTTTCAAACTTGCATTTCCATTTCTAAATATTTCCATAAATCACTTCAAAGATTACCCGGAGCCTCTGGGTAGAGTTTCTATGCCCGCAAATGATGGGGACTTTTTGAAAAGCACCAAATCACAATTCCTCCACGTTGGTTGATTGGGGTGGTTTTGTTTGTTGTGGCATCTAGCCTTGGGGCTGATGTTTCCAGAGTGTTTTTGTCCTATGTGTGTTTGAGAGTCATCTGTGAAGGGGAAACCTCAACTGGGAATAGCTTCTCTCAGATTGGTGGGAGGCAAGTCTGGGGGGCGTGTTCTCCATTAGTGATTGACGTGGGCAGTATTACTTCTGGGCCGTGGTCCTGGGTTGTATAAGAAAGCACGCAGAGCAGACCATTGAGTGTCACTCCTCTGGGGCCTCTGCTTCAGTTCCTGTCTCTGGGTTCCTGCCTTGAGTGCCTGCCCTGACTTCCCTCCCAGTGGACTGTAAGCTGTAAGATGAAGTAAACCCTCTCTTCCCCAAGTCCCTTTTCTTCATGATCTTTATCACAGGAGTAGAAAGCAAACTAGGACGTCACCATCCCTCAGAAAGGTCTTCTTGCAGGACAGTCTCAATGCAGCCTACTTCCCCATCCCTGCATTTCTGCAAGTGCACTAACACCCACGTCTGCAGTTGTCTGTTTTATGCTTCCACCCCCCCGCCCGCCCCCCAGCCCCATGCTGCGTTCCAGACACTAGCAGGTAGTGACCAGGCCCACCACTGTCTGGACCACCGTTTTACTGTAGCCTTCTAGCACAGCAGCAGGGGCAGAGATGAAAACAGGGTCTCAGTTACTGTAGAAATACCACGTGGCCCAGAGGTTTTTCTCATGGTGTATGTCTGTGTTGGTTTGAATGAGAACAGTCCCTGTAGGTTCATATATTTAAATGTTTGGTGCCCAGGTGGTGGAACTGTTTGGAAAGGATTAGGAGGTGTGGCCTTGTTTGAGGAAGTGTCTCATTCAGGGTGAGCTTTGAAGTTTCAAATGTCAGGTCCGGTCTTTTTTCTTTTTCTGTCTGCTGCCTGTAGATCAGGATGTAAAATTCTCAGCTACTCCATGCTTGTCTGCTTCTCCCCATGATGATCATGGACCAACCCTCTAAAACTGCAAGGAAGTCCCCAGTTAGATTTTTTTTTCTTTTATAAGTGTTGCCTTGGTCATGGTGTCTCTTCACAGCAACAGAACAGTGACTAAGACAATGTCCAAGAGAATCAAAACCACATCCATTCAAACACTCGTGCAAACGTATTCATATCAGCAGAACCCATAAAAGCCAATAAGTAGAAACAACCAAAATGTCGTCCACAGACTGATGAATGGATAAATAAAATGTGCTGTGTGTATGTACAGTGGGAGATTTTTGGAAATAAGAAATAAGATGGTGCTGTCAGAGAACACAAACACAAACAAACTTTTTGAAACACTATGCTAAATAAAATAAGCCAGGTATAAAAGAGCACATATCTTATGATTGCATTTTCATACAGTTTCCCAAACATCAACACGATAAGGACAGAAAGTACAGTACTGGTTGCCAAAGACTGGGGGAGGTAGGTACCAGGGAGAGACGGGAGGTGATAGGAGTGACTGTTGGTGGGTGCTGGCCTCCGTGATGATGGAAGGGTTTAAGAATGTGCGTGTGGCCAAGCTTTCTGGGGATATGGAGAAGACTTTGGAAATAGTCAGGTTTATTTTAAAGCTGTACGAGCAGTGGAAGAATTTTGATGAGAGAAGAGTGATGGCAGCTACTCTTAGTAAGATGCGGAAACCAAAGGCACCTCCAAAGAGAAGCTGAGTGATTCTCCACTAATGGCAGGGCCTGAAGCTGCAAGAAGATGGTGGACAACAAAAGGCAGTCACCTACTGTCACAGTTACTGGTTCTTTCAGATTTAGTTATTTTTATTTTAATATTCAGCATTTTTTCCAAGAAATCACCATATTTTTGATGTATAAAGGTTTGTTACCATTACCATATGATTTTATTATGCCATTGGACAACAGGTTTGTATTTTTTTTCTTTTTTTGAAAGACACTTTGGATTTTCCTAAAAAGTAGAAATGGAACTTTATATGTCAGATTTAATTTTGTAGGAAATTTGTTCAGAAGAAGTTGTAATCTCTACATTGAGTGATACGTGTAATAATAGTAAAATCCTAAACTCTGACTTAAATCTTTGAATGTACATGGACACTAACTTCCAGACTGCTTGTTATGTATGAGGGCCTCAAGTTACAGAAGAATAAAAACATAAAACCAAAAAAAAAAAGAAAGAAAGAAAAAAGAAAAAGAAAGAAAGAAAGTGAGTGTGGTAGCATGGCCCGCAGATTGGCGTATTCAAAACACTGACTTGTAAACGTTAAAATGATGAATTTATGTTATGTAAATTGTCTCCTAGTTAAGGGAGAAAAAAAAGCCACTACCTTATGTTTGTATATACTGGATGAGTGAGTGACTTGTCTCTGGAGAAGAGAGCAAGTCAGGTCTCTGGATCCACTCCCAGCCTTTCTGGATTTTCCTGCTAGCTCCGGTTCATGAGAAAAGTTTTCCACTGAAGGTTGCAGTGTTGGCACCTGGTGTGAGAAAAGGGCGTGGCTGTGCTTTATCGGTGATGCTGTAAGGGCTGCCAGCATCCCCTGGATTTGGTCCATCACTGACACTTTTATTAACCTTTAGAGAGGAAGTCAGAAGTGGAAATGGCCTCCCCCACCTCCTGAAAATGACTTCAGACTAACAAAAAGCCTTTACTTGACTTCAGGCCAAATGCGTCATTTTAACCAACAGGCGAGTGAGTGTGTGAGCATGTGTGTATGTGTGTGTGTGTGTGTGTGTGTGTGTGTGAGAGAGAGAGAGAGAGAGAGAGAGAGAGAGAGAGAGAGAGAGAGA
>NC_034596.1:71818399-71821875 GCF_900095145.1 Mus pahari
CGGCTGTGTACAGCTCCAGGCCTACAGAACGGCTGTGTACAGCTCCAGGTCTACAGAACGGCTGTGTACAGCTCCAGGCCTACAGAATGGCTGTGTACAGCTCCAGGCCTGGAAGCATGGAGGTAAGAACTGGGGACAGATGCTCCCATGTGAACATGTTCAGAGGACCTTGTTCTGTTGGTTGAAGAGATGACGTTTTTAGGGCTTGTCTATTTGGATGATTCTGTTCTGAGGCAAGGTGGAAAGGACAGATCTTTGGCATGGACTCTTTATGAGAAGCAGAGAAATAATGAGAAAATCCAGACAGGGTCCTTCAAGGTGGTTCAGAGAATAAAGGCATCTGCCTCCAAGACTGAGTTCCATCCTTGAACCCACACGGTAGAAGGAAAAATTGTCCTCTGGTGTCCATGTGAGTCTCTGTGTGTGTGTGTGTGTGTATCAGTGTGTGTTTGTGTATGTATCTGTATGAATGTGTGTGTATTTGTGTTTGTGTCTGAGTGCTTGTGTGTGTTTATATGTAAGAATGTTTATAAGTGTGTTGTCTTTGTGTGTGTGTGTATGTGAGTGTGAGTGTATTTGTATGTGTGTGTGAGTGCTTGTGTGAATGTATGTGTGCAAGTGTTTGTGTATTTGTGTCTGTGTGAGTGCTTGTGTGTGTCTATGTGAGTGCTTGTGTGTGTGTTTATATGTGCGTGTCTGTATGAGTGTGTGAATGAGTGTGTGTGGGTGTGATGATTTGAGAGATGTTCTCGTTATGTAACCCAGGATGACCTCAGACTCCCATCTTCCCCTACTACACTCTCCCAGTTGCTGGGGGGTAAGGGATGCTTAGGATCTACCAATACACATTTGGGCTTCCAAGCGGAAAGGATGCTTGGGAGTGTGCCCACATCCTCTGGTTATTACAAAAACCCAGAGGTCTGGGGAGAAAAAGCAAACCACCCGCCGTGTCTGCAAGCACAATGTGGGTGTCCCCTTTCCCACAGCATGCAGACATTTTTCTTATGCCCCTTCTGTAGATGAAGAAATCAAGCCCAGCATGGGTAACTTGTTCCAAATCACATGCCTGTTAAGTCGCAGAGCCAGGGATTAAAGCCTGGTCTGGTGGATCTCAAAATTTCTGGGTTTCCAGAAATTTTCCTTTCTCAGTCAACTGTACTTTCCCCACAGGATTCCCTTCTGAAATGAGAATCCACGTTCCAACCCAGATAGCAGCGAAAAGAAGGGACCTACAGCGTGGCTGGGAATGCCAGCAACAGGGACACCCAAAGCCCGGAGCCTAGGGCACCGGGAGGGCACAGTTTCTAGCAGCTGCTGGGTTTTTCAGGAACTGTTTGAGGGGAGATAAATCTGCACAGGTATGGAGACCATCATCCTAGACAGGGCACATAGACAAGTTTCCCTCAGGCATCTTTGCGGGAGGGAAGGGGTTAAGGCTTTGCGGACAGAGAGCAGGAAGGAGGCTTAGTGAGCTACAGTCTGCTGTTACAGCCAAGGAAACTGAGGTCCAACAGAACAAGTGAAATCAAGCCTGGCATCCCAACCGCCAGGGCATTTTGCAAATGGGCTCTTCTTTTTTTTTTTTTTCAATCGGCAAGCCAAGTATCTCAAAAGAAATAATCTAACTGGCCCATCCTCTTTGGAGCAAGGACCCAAGACTGCAGCTCAGTTAAGTCCACCACAGGCTATAGTAACCGTGTAGATGAGAGGTGTTCTGGTAGCTTTTGTAGGATGTATGAATGATGTGTGTTTGTTCCCCAGGCTTGCCCTGGTATAAAAGTGCTGGGGAGTGGAGAGCCTGGCAGAGATGGAGAGATAGCTCCGGGGGTTGAGAGAACCTGTTGTTCTTGCAGAGGACTAGGACACACTTCCCAGCACCTACACTGTAACTCAAACCGTCCTTCTTAGAACCGGTTCCAGGAATCCGATGCCCAGCTTCTGACCTCTATGGACACCTGCATATACATGGTGCACACGCAAAACCTCAAACACTTAAACAAACAAACAAACAAACAAAATCTGGGGTTTGTGTTAAGATGAGTGCTTCCAGCCCGGTGGTGGTTCATGCCTTTAATCCCAGCACTCAAGAGCTTGAGGCCAGCCTGGTCTACAGGATGACTTCCGGGACAGCCATAGAGAAACCCTGTCTTGAGGTGGGACTGGAAATTCGGGGTAGGGAGCAGGAAGGTGTGAGGGGTGGAGGTGGGGAGTGAGCGGTTCCTGTCTGGTTATTGGTCTACCCTGATATGCTCTTAATCTTGGTCAGATAACCTGCTTCCCTTTCGGGAGCTAATCTCTCTCTCTCTCTCTCTCTCTCTCTCTCTCTCTCTCTCTCTCTCTCTCTCTTAGATTTATTTATTTATTTATTTATTTATTATATGTAAGTACACTGTAGCTGCCTTCAGACACTTCAGAAGAGGGCGTCAGATCTCCTTATGGATGGTTGTGAGCCATGTGGTTGCTGAGATTTGAACTCAGGACCTTCGGAAGAGCAGTTGGGTGCTCTTACCCACTGATCCATCTCACCAGCCCAAAGGATGCTCTCTTTAGACTGAGGGTTTTAAATTCCTGTTTCTATAGGGATTTCTGAATACGTATTTAGCTCCCCCGCTTCTTTCTCCATGTCCTCTAGGGGGCAGAAGCGAGCCACTCGTCCATTCTTTGGGACTGATCCTTGAGACTTCTCCAAACTTTGATAAGGCACCAAATGCCCAGGGGCGACCAGAAAAGCAGAGAGTGAGTGTGCTTTCTCTTTAGGTTGAAATCTGATCTCGGGCCAGCAAGATGGCTCAGAGGGTAAAGGCTCCTGCTGCCAAGCCTGACTAACCTGGGCTTGTTGGCACGCGTGTGGCACACCTCCCCCCTCACAAAATTAATAAATAAAGTATGTAAAAAATAAAAATAGTGTGATCTAGGGCCTGTGATCTGGGGCCTGGTGTGATGTGGTGGTGCACACCTTTAATCCCAGTCCTTGGGAGGTAAAGATCTCTGTGAATTTGAGACCAACCTGATGTACATAGTGGCTCTGGGCCAGAGCTACAAAGTGACCAAGTGAGATCCTGTCTCAAAAAAAAATAAAAAAGGAGAGTTGAATGGTGATGGTGCTTGCCTTTAATCCCAGGGCTCAGGAGACAGAGGCAGGTGTATCTCTATGAGTTTGAGCTCTTCAGCAAAAGTTCCAGGACAGCCAAAACCCAAAATAACCAAAACATCGCAACCACCACCACCACCACCACCATCACCATCATCATCAAGAGAAACATTCTTTGAGAGAAAATATTGGTAGGAACTGAGGCTCCAAATTCAGCCTCCAGTCTCAAACAAGTGTTGGGAGAATGCTTTCTGCTTTTTTTGTCCCAGCAAGCAGGCTACATGAGACCCTGCCTCAAAGCAAAGAAGAAGAAGAAGAAGAAGAAGAAGAAGAAGAAGAAGAAGAAGAAGAAGAAGAAGAAGAAGAAGAAGAAGAAGAAGAAGAA
>NC_034596.1:71822977-71828235 GCF_900095145.1 Mus pahari
GAGGAGGAGGAGGAGGAGGAGGAGGAGGACCTGCAGGATTGAATGTTAACTCCACAGAGCTATACTCTTCGGGGCCTGTCATTTTACAAATGGGTCAGGCAGGGCTTGCGGGAGGCTGCTATTGACTCAGGACTTGTCCATATAAAGCAATTGGCAGGGAGTGGAAAAAGAGGAGGAAGTCGGGTAGTTAAGGAAGTGTGTTTAAAATTTTAGCATAAAGAGCCCCATAACCCATGATTTCATTTACATTCCATTCTGGAAAAAGCAAAGCAACCAAGTCAGAAGTCAGATCAGAGGCCTTTGGGCTGGGTGGCCACAGGGATTCAAACCGCCCAAAAGGGGTGCCGCTTGGGGTGATGGAACTATTTCAGATGTTAATTGAGATGATGGTTATCCAAGTGCACGCACTTGTCAAAACACATTCAAGCATGCATTTTGAAAGGGTTTTACTCTATGTAAATTATAGCTCATAAACTCGACTTAAAGCTGCAGAAGTTGCCAAACATCAAGGGCCAAAGCTAAGCTGGTTCTAAAGCTTGAAAGCTCTTCAGTCTCTAGAATGGATGTAAACTTCTCACATGCACATTTGTGTCAACAGTAAGTGGGATTGATGCAAGTACGTTTGCTTAATATAATACCTTTACCATGAGTAAAATATATTTTACCATATTCACATGCACATACACACACACACACGTTTGGTTTTATTTTATTTTATTTATTTATTTATTCATTTATTTTTTGGGAGACAGGGTTTCTCTGTATAGCCCTGGCTGTCCAGGAACTCATCCTATAGACCAGGCTGGCCTCAAACTCAGAAATCTGCCTGCCTCTGCCTCCCGAGTGCTGGGATTAAAGGTGTGTACCACCACGCCCGGCTGGTTTTTTGTTTTTTTTTGGTTTGGTTTTGGTTTTATTTTTGTTTTGTTTTGTTGTTGTTGTTGTTGTTTGAGACAGGGTTTCTCTGTATAGCTCTGGCTGATCTGGAACTCACTTTGTAGATCAGGCTGGCCTCGAACTCAGAAATTCACCTGACTCTGCCTCCCGAGTGCTGGGATTAAAGGCGTGTGCCACCACTGCCTGGCATGTGGTGTTTTTTGAGACAAGGTCATATGTAGTCCAGACCAGCCTCCAGCTCACTGCACAAGTGAAGGTGACCTTGAACTCCAAATCCTCCTGCCTTCACCTCCAAGGGAGGGTGTGTCCCTACACACCTGGTCTTTATCCCGAGAGTTTAAACTCGGCAATTATAGAGAACCAGTATCTTGGCTGTAAATCAGGTGAAGAGTCTTGTTTGGCTGGACGGATAATTAAACCTCTGCCTCTGCCCGGACTATTACCTCCTCTCCGTCTTTCCTCTTTGGCCACCCTTCCTGGATTTATCTGGGCAGTGGGGGAGGCGGCAGGTTTGGGTGCTGGTCTCTGTGCTCTCCTCAAGACCTGAGTGACATCTGTGAAATGACTTTCTTACACCTTATCTGCTGTTGGGGTTGAGGGGCCGAGTTGCTGGCATGGCTCCTTCCTCCTGTGTTAGTTCTGTGAACTGAACCGGGTTGAGGTCCTGCTCACTTTCCGTTCATTCCCCGCCAGCTTGAGCGATTCACAGGTCCCAGCTCTTCACTCACGTCCTCTGCATTCTTGGGGACGATCAGGGACTTTCGGCTTTCTCCTGGGCCACACTCGAACCCGGGGAAACTTGGGTGGGGTTCGGGGACTTTAATGTTCCTTTCCCAGACTGGTCACACCATTTAACTGCCTCCCTCTGTGTATCCACTCCAGGGGCACAAAGACTCGCCTACAAGGGCAATGGCTGTTCCCTGACTCTATTGGAGGAGCGTGGCACAAATAGCTTTTGCCTTCAGTGCTATCTCTGGAGGTTTCTGTTCTCTTTGCTCCAGGTTTTATCTCCAGCTGATCGGGTGTGTCTTATCGCACAGCTCCCTCCCAGCCCCAGGGACATCTGTTTATCATCTGCCTTCCGGTGTCTTCCTCTGTCATTTTGCCCAGCACCACAGCCCAGGGACCGTGAGAAGTCACAGCTTACTGATGAATGAAACCCTCGGAGTCTTTCCCGGCCTAGAGCTTTCAGAATGATAACTGGGAATGGTGGTGCATGCTTTTAATCCCTACACTTGGGACCCAGGGGTGGGTGGGTAAGTTCAAAGCCACCCTAGTCTACAAAGTGAGTTGTAGGACAGCCAGGGCTACATAATAGAGAGACCCCGTCTTTTAAAAAGCAAGACAGAATAGCAAACAAAAAACACTAGGGGGGCGGAATAAGATAGCCCTTCCCAAGATGGTGCTTCAGTTGGCCTCTTAATGGGTAGGTTTATCATAGCTCTTCGTTTCCAACCTGGTGGAAATATAATCCCTTTAGTTAACAAATCTCACCCCGCTTTCTCTCCCCCAAGCCTCCACAATGTTTCAAATCTACCCAAACCCTCCAAGTCAAAAGCTGGGAGTCCTAAGTGGGAGGTACATGCTTACAAATTTAGGATTACCATGAGTTTGAGGCGATCCTGAACGGCTTAATAAGTTCAGGATTAGCCTGGGCTACATGGTAAGACCTGTTTCAAAACAAAATAAAATACCACCTAAAAAAGGAAGCTGAGACTCTTTGTGGGCCCCTTCGTCTTCACCTTCCACCCTATCTGTCTCTGGTCATTTCTTCTTACACCATGTCTTAGTCACTGATTGCTGTGAAAAGATACAGTCACCAAGGCAACTATCCTAAGAGAAAGCATTTAACTGGGGGCTTGCTTGCAGTTTCAGGGGTTTAATGAGGACAGTGCTGGAGCAGTAGCTGAGAGCTACAATCTTGATATGTAGGCAGGGAGAGAGAGAGAGAGAGAGAGAGACTCTACTTAGCAAAGCACCTCCTCCCCTCAGTGACACACTTCCTCTACTAAGGCCAAACCTCTGAATCCTAATTCTTTCAAATAGAGCTTCTCTCCTGTAACTAAGCATTCAAGTACATGAGCCTATGGGAGCCACTCTTTTTTTTTTTTTTTTTTTTTTTTTTTTTGGTTTTTCGAGACAGAATTTCTCTGTATAGCCCTGGCTGTCCTGGAACTCACTTTGTAGACCAGGCTGGCCTCGAACTCAGAAATTCGCCTGCCTCTGCCTCCTGAGTGCTGGGATTAAAGGCGTGCGCCACCACGTCTGGCTTTGGGAGCCACTCTTATTCTAACCACCATGCACCAGAAGTCTTACGTTACTATCTCACCAGTCCTCTTTTTTGGTTTTTCAAGATGGGATTTCTCTGTGTAGCCCTGGCTGTCCTGGAACTCACTCGGTAGACCAGGCTGTCCTCAAACTTAGAGATCCACCTGCTTCTGCCTCCCAAGTGCTCCGAAGCCATCCGCCACCACTACCTGGCTAGAATGTCCCTTCTTACTTTCCAGATTTCTTCCTAGTCCCTCCAGCTAGAACTCCACCTCTTCCCAACTTGCCTCTGTCGGATGCTGGTCCCCAGAACTACTTGGAGCTGGCTGTAGTCAGAAGAAACCTCAGTTTCCCTAGCAGGGAGCACAGCCAGTCCGATGCTTGCGTGGTGATGAGCCCCAGCCCAGGAGCTAGAGGATATCTTGATGCCCCTGGCTTCAGCGTATGCTTCAGGACGGAGCCAGTCACTCGGCTGGTCTCACATCACAGCTGCTGACATAAGTAGGCCTGGTCTTCTTTCACTGCTCTGCAGAGCCATTAGACACAGGGAGGGAGCCGGGCATGCTGGCCAGGTGTGGGCAGGGGTCAGTGAGAAGACACTAGAGGCAGAAATTTAGCTCGGCGCCTGGGTATAACTTAGTCTCTCGCTGGAAAATGGGTCAAGTCCACAATGGGCTTTTTGTGAAACTGATTGTTTCTCTCACCTGTGCGACTCTAATGATGCACACAGGGTCAGTGTGAGCAGCTGGCACCTGTGGTAACCACGCCCGAGGAGAACATCTGAATACAGGCCCCACAGGCTCCTTCCTGATTTGTCTGTCTAGCCCGCTCACGTTCACACCATCGCAGGGACGGTTTCACTGTTCCAAACAAAACATCTATTTTGTGATTGAGAAGATATTCTGATTTATTAAAACCCTTACCCATTGGCCTCCTGGAACCTCCGTGTGGCGTCACAGAGACAATTCTGGACCCCTCAGTCGCACAGGTGAAGACTGAACCCCGTCAGCGAGACTTCCTGCGGGCCAGCTACGTGGCTTCCCATCAGAAACAGAGGCCACCCCCATAATCCCCATGGGTTCCTCAGGAATAAACACCACAGGCATGAGAGCAACGGCCACAGATGGTGCAAACCTGGCCCGGGAGCCACAGAACCAGGTTAAGTCTTCTTCCACTCCTCGCAAGATGCATGACCATGTATGATCCCTAGTATCCACGTGGCACTTGGACACACAGGAACACCATGTGAGTCCCTTCCTTCCCCCTCTTGCAGAAAGAAGCCACTTTTCCTCTCCTCTCTACTACCAAGACAAATGACCTCTTGGTCACTGGAGACATCAGATGCCCACTCCCTTTGCGCCCCACCCCCACCCCACCCCCCATGAAACCCACTCTTCCAACCCCTCTCCTCCAGATCATCCATCCCAAAAATCAGTGCCTCAGAAATCATCCAACACAAGCCCAGCCCAGGGAGGTTCAGGGCCGCATGGTCTCCTGCCTGGCTCAATGCCAAGAGCTTTGTTCATGCAGCCCTGTGGCCTGGGCCACGGCTCCTGAAACCTCCCCGAGGCCTGTTTGGACCTGCTGGAATAGTTCTTAGGCTCTTTAGTCTCGGCTTGGCTTACTCGCTAGACTCTCCGCTGTGGCAAGCCAACAGCAGCCAGCCTCCTGGTCTGCCTATGACACGCCCCCTTCCCTCCCCCGCCTCAGAGAGACTTCGGCCCACCCAGAGCAGGTAGGAGGACAGAGGTAGAGCAGGGGTCAGACCCTGAGTGTAGAAAAACAGGAGCCAGAATTCTGCTGCTGATAAAACAACCAGAGAAACGGCAAAGTCTGCAAATCCAGACCCTGTGTCTCTTCAAACCCCCCCACCAGTGACAGCTCCAAGCCCAGGATCTCAGACGGACAGGACCAGAGTTCTCTTAGGCTAGCTCCCTTACTGACCTGAAGATGTCTGTGCTCTGGATAGCCGCGCCTCACCACTGCCCCATATCCTGTGGCTAGGAATTCAGTTTTTGGAACTTTGGCCCCGTGTGTCTAGTCTCCTTGCTGTGTAATAATATGCTTGCAATCATTCTTTTTTTTTTTTTTTT
>NC_034596.1:71828380-71829364 GCF_900095145.1 Mus pahari
CCCTGGCTGTCCTGGAACTCACTCTGTAGACCAGGCTGGCCTTGAACTCAGAAATCTGCCTGCCTCTGCCTCCCAAGCGCTGGGATTAAAGGCGTGCGCCACCACGCCCGGCTTGCTTGCAATCATTCTTATCCTACCGACTTCATCCCCGAGCGCCTCTAGGCTTAGCGTCCTTGTGGCTGCTCATAGGATTCCCATACCCCTCTTCATTCTGTCCAGTATGGCCTGTTTCCTCTCACGTCAGAAGGAAAGCCTCTACATCATCAAAGCCAGCAATGTCTAGCGAGTACCCGCTGTGTGCCCACTGTAGGCAGGGTGGGGACACATACCACACCTGGTCTCATGACCACAGAGGGAGGCCGGCAGACAAGCTCGTGTTCACACTTGCAGGCCAACACCCCAGAATATCCTGTCTGCCTGGACATTAATGTCCAGCCATTAGGGGTAATGAAAGAGCATGAGGTTTTCTCCTGAGGTCATGAAAACGCTCTTTGATTGACCGGCGATGCCACACAACTCTGTGACTATTTTGGAAAACCACAGGCTCACATGATTTAAATGGGTGAAGTAGACAGTGCATAAAGTTGGTCTCAAAAAAAAAAAATTGCTTACAAATTTGAAAGTTTGGGGCTGGTGAGATGGTTCAGTGGGTAGCACACTTGCCACTAAGCCCAGTGACCTGAGTTCAGTCTTCAAGACTTATGTGGGAGAAGGGCAGAACCAATTCCTGCAGGCTGTCCTCTGATTGCCTCTGGTCATACACTCAAGTTCCAGCCTGGGAACAGGTGGAGTGAGAAGGGTAGAGCTGGGGCCAGAGGTTTTGAGGAGACACAGAATCTGGGTCTACAGACCCTTGCTGTGTCTGCATTCCATTTATTATCAGCAGAATTTTGTTCTTCTAAACTTGGACCTTGTTCTGCCTCCCGACTCTCACCTATTCCAGGGCTAATATACAATACAATACAATACAATACAATACAATAC
>NC_034596.1:71830253-71845717 GCF_900095145.1 Mus pahari
GAGACAGGGTTTCTCTGTATAGCTCTGGCCTCTGGCTGTCCTGGAACTCACTTTGTAGACCAGGTTGGTCCCGAACTCAGAAATCCACCTGTCTCTGCCTCCTGAGTGCTGTGATTAAAGGCAAAGGGGTGCGCCACCACCGCCTGGCCCTAACAATAAATCTTTAAAAAAAGAAGAAGGATTGGGAGGCAGAGGCAGGTGGATTTCTAAGTTCCAGGCCAGCCTGGTCTACAAAGTGAGTTCCAGGACAGCCAAGGCTATACAGAGAAATCCTGTCTCAAAAAACCAAAAGAAGAAGAAGAAGAAGAAGAAGAAGAAGAAGAAGAAGAAGAAGAAGAAGAAGAAGAAGAAGAAGAAGAAGGAGGAGGAGGAGGAGAAGCATTCTTTCTTAGTCTCCCTGGAAGGTTAGGATTGAAGTTGTCGGTTTTTTGTTTTTGTTTTTTAGCATCCATAGTGCCCCCCAGGCAGTGGGACAGCACAGGAAGACTACATCATTTCCCTTTCCATCTGGCCCGAGGGTGTTCTGAACCTTGAGGGAGCCCATGGACTCTCTAAGTCACAAGTCCCAGATCCATCCCTAGATCCTTTTTACACCCGGAGATCTAAGAGTGTGTACCCTATAGCCATGGGGTATGGTCCTAGGAACTTAGGCTTAGGCCAGACACCATCACAGGTTCAAGTGAATTACGGTCATTTACAGGGAATTCTGGACACTGGTCCAGGGCAATGCTATTCTGCGGTTTTGGAGGTGTCCGGTATAGTAGTCATCTGTAGCTACTTTGACATTTGGCTAATGAACCTGAAGAAATTAAAGAGTAAATAGATTGTTTTATGCATTAAGCTAGAGTCTCACTATTTTATACATTACGATAGGGTCTCGCTATGCTCCCTATGTTGAGGTTTCCCTAAGCGATTCTCCCGGCTTAGCCTTTTAGGTACCAGGACCTGAAAGTATGCACCGCTGTTCTAAACTGGGATTTAATTTCAATTTAAATGTTTATTAACATTACATGTAAATGGCCGCCTGTAGTTAGTGGCAACCACATAAAACAATGCCATACAGAAGGTGGTGGTGGTGGTGGTGGTGGTGGTGGTGGTGGTGGTGGTGGTGGTGATGGTGGTGGTGGTGATATCTGCTGGCCCGGCTTCTTTGCCGACTCTGTTCATGGGGAGGGGCACTGCTAAAGGCAGAGACAGTGGAGAGGGAAATAAAACCCTCCTCATAGGAAAACCACCATATAAGGCAGTGTGCTCTTGGGACCTGGACCCTCCAATTGTTGACGAGAGGGAGGCAGAAGTCTGGGGGGGGGGGTTGGAGGAGGGGAGCAGTTTGAGGCACCCTTCAGGAGGGTCCTCCTGAGATTTTCACAAGGACCTGTTTCACAGAAGAGGCCCGCTTTGGTAACTAGGATCTGCTAGGACTGTGCGACTCACAGAGGGAGAAGGCGCTGTTATTTTTTCTTCTTCTGAGGCCATGTGAATAGGGCAGACAGAGCACATAGTTTCCATGGCATAATCTGAGGATAAAGCCCTATGTGTCTGTAGGGGAGGGAGAAGGAGAGGCCCCTTGGCCCAGCCTGGCTCAGGACTGGGCAGGAACCCAGCAGGCCCCGTTCCCTCCCAATTCCTGCAAGGTCTGGAGCCGCAGGAGGGAGGAGAGGCTGTGCCTGGCTTCCCAGGGCTTTTGGAAGTTCATTTGGTGGATGGATGATTGCAAAGAGGGTGTTGGCTCTTCCAGATGCCTAGAGAGGAGGAGACAGTGGGAACCTCCCGAGAACTGGGCCGGTCCGAGGCTCAGAGAGAACCGTGGGAGGCAAAGCAGAGGCTGGCAGAGGAGTCTCTCCTTGTGTATACTTCATGACCCTCTCCCAGCAACAGAGAGGTGACAAAGGGACAATTTCTAGGAGCGGGGAAAAACATGGCAGAGTCATTGCCTGGAATGATTTTAGGCAGTGCACTAAATAGTCTCTCCTGGTGGAGATTCTTGCTGGAGAGAAGAGAGGGCTCTGTACAAAGAGATCCCCTCTCTTTGCCTCCTGAAGCTTCATGGGCAGAAGACAAGGAACCAGGCACAGGGACTCCCTTTACTAATGACAAGGTACAGATCTCCTACTAGACCGGTAGTTCTCAACTTTCCTAAGACTGTGACCTTTTTTTGTTGTTGTTGTTTTGTTTTGTTTTGTTTTGTTTTTATTTTTTTGAGACAGGGTTTCTCTGTGTAGCCCTGGCTGTCCTGGAACTCACTCTGTAGACCAGGCTGGCCTCGAACTCAGAAATTCACCTGCCTCTGCCTCCCGAGTGCTGGGATTAAAGGCGTGTGCCACCACGCCCGGCTAGGCTGTGACCTTTTAATGCAGTTCCTCATGTTGTGGTGACCCCAACTGTATAGTTATTTTCATTGCGTCTTCATAACTGTAACTTAGCTACTGTTATGAATCATAATGTAATGTAGGCATCTGATATGCAGGAGATGTGATATGCAACACCCAAAGGGACCGTGTCCCACACACAGGTCGAGAGCCGCTGTCCTTCCCATGAGTGGAGCAATAAAAACTCCAGATCACATATCAGTGTATTCAATCTCCGTACCGCCTTGTCTCCAGTCGGATGGAAACTGTGCCTTATCTTCAGCTTTTGCCCTAAATCATTAGTAGTAACTGCCTTGGGGGAAACCCTGATTCCAGACCTCTGCTCCTAACCGCGAGTTTCCTAACAGACGTTCTGGGTGCGGGTTTGGGTTTGAGAGTCTCTTCACAGCCCGGGAAGTGTTTCGACAGCTCTGACTTAATGTAGGTTGTCCCACAGCATCCGCCTCAGCTTGCATCTCTTTGATACCTTAGCTCCCCCAGGCAGCTGAAGCTGAGGGTTACAGGGACCCTGTCCCCTGAGAGTGGCTCTCCTTGTACATTTGCTGTAATGGACTGGGTAGAAGCCCCAGGCTGTAGAGGTTGCTCAAGACAATCAAGCCTTTCTGAGAGGCGAGCTTCACTACAAGTCTCAGGACACAGCTGACAGACACAATGCCCTCTCTCTCCAGCAAGGCAGAAAGGCGTATTATTGCAGGTCTGGTGACTCCAGCCGCACTGACGGCAATGTTTATGGTCTGCACACCCCCCTTAGAGGTACCTCCCTAGCTAGGAGTTATAGCCAGAGGCCTTGCAGGGACAGTGTTTAGTGGCTCGGGGTCTGGGTGTCCTTTCCTTAGGCCCTGCTTCCTGTCAGATCTTTCCTCTCAGACTAGCCACCTCCTCCTTCCTTCCCAGGAGCAGGCTCTTTTGCCCAGGCCATATCTCATTGGCTACAGGCTTTCTGTTTTTTTAAGATTTATTTCTATTTTATTTATATGGGTGGTTTTGACTGTATGTATGTCTGTATACCATGTGTTTAGAATGCCTTCAGAGGCCAGAAGAAGGCACTGGATCCTCTAGAATTGGAGCTACAGATGGTTGTTAGCATCCATGAGGATGCTTGCAATCACCCTGGTCCTCTGCAAGAGCAGCAAGTGCTCTTAACCACTGAGCCATCTCTCCAGCCCTAATCTTCTTATTTTTTAAAAAAGATGTGTGTGTTTCAGTGTGTGTGTGTGTGTGTGTGTGTGTGTGTGTGTGTACATCCCATGTGTCTGAGTGCCCGTGGAGATCAGAAGAGGGCATCAGGGGCCGGGCATGGTGGCACATGCCTTTAATCCCAGCACTTGGGAGGCAGAGGCGGGCAGATTTCTGAGTTCGAGGCCAGCCTGGTCTACAGAGTGAGCTCCAGGACAGCCAGGACCGCACAGGGAAAACCAAAAAAAAAAAAAAAAAAAAAAAAAAAAAAAGAGGACATCAGAAGATATCATGAAGCTGATGGTAGATGCTGGGATATATAGAACTTATTTCCTCTGGAGCTGCGCTTAACCACTGAGCCACCTCTCCAGTCCATCTAGTCTAGCAGGCTGTCCCCAGGATGACCTTTCCTTTTTTCTTTCCCTTCCTGGCATCTCCTGTTTGGACTCTGTAAGTTGGAGGAATTTGGTCATCAGGAATTTTGACAAAGACCCTGGAAATGGCTTTGTTCTTAATAAGAACCATGGCATGGGTTATTAAGCCTGTAGCATGTGCTGGCACACAGTCAACTACTCCCAACAGTCCCACAGCTCAGGGCACCCCTGACCACGCTGAAAACCATCGGTCTGGAACTTGATGGCAAGGCCAAATGGTGGAGCCCGGGTCAAGCTCAGAAGGCATCTTCACCGTGGTATTGCAACGTCTCCGCTGCTCTCCTAGACTCCAAAGATGGGGTGCTTACAGTCCAGCAATAGCTGTTCACTGTCTACAGAACTGGATGGCAGAAGTTCCACATCAAAGCCAGGGTGGGGTGGGCACTTCTAAGTATGTGGGGGGCAGTCGTTCCCTAGCTTGTTCCCATGGGTTTGCTAGTGTGTACTGATGCCCCCTCGCTTACCAACACACAGCTCTTCTGGTCTAGAAAGCTGAGGGAGGCCCTGCCAATGGGCCTAAGAAGGTGGTCGAGCCTGTGCCTGAGGCATAGCAGTGTCAGCAGTGCCAGGCACAGGAGCGCCTTTCCAGCTTCTCAGAGTCTCTGGGCTTCTCTTCAGGTACTTGGGTAGTCCCTGTACTCCAGGTAGCTCCACCCCAGGCCTTCTTTCTAGGACCCACACTGTCTCCTGTACAACTTTCTGTCATTGCTTCCTCACCACAGTGGTTAGCTTCCTCCAGGCAGATCTCCTCGGCCTTGGGGCACAACTTTAGACATGCATTGTTGCAAGACTACACATTCCATTGCTCTGTGTACTTTAGAGACAGTCCTTGGGTTTTTCTGCTTTGTTCTAGTTTGTTTTTTTGTTTTTTCAGTGCTGGGTTTGGAACTAGGGGCCCTGCACAGACTAGCAAACCGCTTACCACTAACCAATAATTCCAACTGGTCCCTGACTTCCCATGGTTAGACGTGGGGTTTCCACTGGTACAAAAGTGATGTTCTAAACTTGGGAATGTGATTACTGCAAATCTATCAAGTGACTTCGGGAGGTCCTAAGCTCTGTGTAGGGAGGGGACCCACATGATATAGAGATGGCTTCTAAATATTTATTAGACCCGCAGATTAGTGCTGCTGTCAGCCTTGGCCAGGGAAGCTTCTCTTGGTACTGGGTGTCTGCTAATGCAAACACTTGTAACTGCTCAAGTTGCCAAGAATTAGTGACTGTTGAGTGCCTAGCCCTAAGCAAAACATTGATATAACCCTCTATGCTGGTTAGAGGAAGAACGGACCCCATAGACTCATATATTTGGTTGGATACTTGGTCCCCAGTTGGTGGAACTGTTTAGAAAGGATTAAGAAGAAGGGACTCGGAAGGCCCTAACCCTCCCCAAGGAGCTACTGGCAATTAATGGTTGCTGAGGAGAGGAGTCATTTTCTTTTGTTTTACTTTGTTTTTCAAGACAGGATTTCTCTGTGTATCCCTGGCTGTTCTGGAAATTGCTCTGTAGACCAGGTTGGCCTTGAACTCAAAAAATTCACCTGCCTCTGCTTCCTGAGTGTTGAGATTAAAGGCATAGGCCACCCCCACCCGGCAATTTTCATATTTCTTTTTTTGTTTGTTTGTTTTTTGTTTGTTTGTTTGAGACAGGGTTTCTCTGTGTAGCCCTGGCTGTCCTGGAACTCACTTTGTAGACCAGGCTGTCCTGGAACTCAGAAATCCACCTGCCTCTGCCTCCCGAGTGCTGGGATTAAAGGCATGCGCCACCACGCCCGGCTTAATTTTCATATTTCTAATTGGAGACATTGTCACACACATAGGACCTATACTATTGTTCTTCCCTTTTCCATAGATGATTCTGTACTTTATAAACTCTCTGGTGCCTTGCCTGCCCCTCACTGACTGTGAGAATAATCTGTTGTTTTCTGCCACATTGACATCATATGTGTAACCAGTTCTCAATGGATTTAAAATTTTTAAAATTTTCTAAATTTAAAAATATTCTATTTTGAAATTTTTTGATATTTCAAACAAAGCTGTAATGAAAATTATTTATACACACAAGTCCCTGTGAATGTGATTTTGCCCATTAATACTATAAGTATCATAAAATGCACACTGATGGTAGTGATCACTCAAGGACACAGAAGACAGACTCTAGACCCTTAATGTGCAACCTATTAAAAGCATGACATGTAGCTGCGTAATGGTGGCAGCAAACATCTTTAATCCCAGCACTTGTGAGTCAGAGGCAGGCGGATTTCTGAGTTTGAGGCCAGCCTGGTCTACAAACTGAGTTCCAGGACAGCCAGGAGTATACAGAGAAACCCTGTCTCAGAAAACAAAACAAAACAAAACAAAACAAAACAAAACAAAACAAAACAAAACAAAACAAAACAAAAAACTAACACTGCATCACAAAGTCAAATGTTTCCAGAGTGGAAGACCCTTTTGACTAGGGCAAACCCAAACTCCCAGGATTTGAGATGGCGTCACAGGTGACAGATAACCACAAGGCCGCGTCTCCAAATGCCAACAGACATCTTGAAGAAGCTCTCTGGTTTCGTTTATACCCGTCTAACTTAACAATCGCGGATCTTAGAGGTCTCAAAGCTAAGGAACATACATTTAAATTCCTAGTTGTCTCACTTGAGATAACACCCCAGTGTGCGGGGTATCATTATTCCCTAGGCTGCCTCCAACACAGACGATGCTGGGCTCTGCACACAGACATGTTGATCATTTGAGAGATGTTTGGGCCAAGACTACGATCCAGGGCTAACTTGGCCTACTGCCCATTGAAGCTGATTCCTGGGTTGGTTTTTTTTCCCCTGCCCTGTGCTTAGTTGGCTGAACATTTACAGTCTCAGCCTTATCCAAAGACAAAACAAACCATGAGGCCAGGATACGACGTGGGCAGTAGGAGAGACTCCATAGCTTGTGACTACAACTAAGAGTCCTTTAGAAAGACAATGACACCAGCCATAGGTGGGGGGGTAGGGTATAACAGTTCCTGGGTTGTCATGCCGACTAGCCCACCAAATACAAGGTCAAGATCTTTTGCACATAAGATTTTTTGAAAACGGGACTATGATTCATGGAAGTTATCAAATTTTATTCCCTTCAGAAAATTAATAAGAAGCCTGAGGGGACCAGTTACAGTTGAAGAGTCCACAGAAGAGACCGGCTAGGTGCACCGGTAATGCGCAGCTTGGTTTTGTTTATACTGTTTCCACGCCCAGAGGTCCCACCATCCACTATCAGTTTTTCTATTTCTGAGTGTTTGTTTTTAATATACTTCTTTCTTTTTTTGGTCTATGCAGCTCTGGTTGTCCTGGAACACTCTGTAAACCAGACTGACCTCCTGAGTGCTGGGACTAAAGGCATGTGCCACCACCGTCTGGCTGCATTTTTAAAATTTTTTTAAAAATATAATTATTTATTTTATGTGTGTGGTAGTTTGAAAATGCTTGACCTAGGGAGTGACACTATTTGGAGATGTGTCCTTGTGGGAGGAAGTGTGTCACTGTGGGCATGGGCTTTAAGACCCTCATCCTAGCTGCCTGGAAGTCAGTCTTCTAGCAGCCTTCAGATGAAGATGTAGAACTCTCAACTCCTCTTGCACCATGCCTGCCTGCATGCTGCCATGCTTCCATTCTGATGATAATGGCCTGAACCTCTGAACCTGTAAGCTAGCCCTAATTAAACGTTGTCCTTATAAGAGTTACCTTGGTCATGGTGTCTGTTCACAGCAGTAAAACCTTAACTAAGACAATGTGTATTGGTGTTTTGCCTGCATGTATGTCTGTGTGAGGGTGTCAAATCCTGAAATTGCAGACAGTTGTGAGCTGCTATGTGGGTGCTGGGAATTGAACCTGGGACCTCTGGAAGAACAGCCAGTGGCCCCCAACCTCTGAGCCATCTGTCCAGCACCATTTTTTAATTTCTATAACTTCAGATATCCAGAAGTCTGATGGGCATTACTGCATGTACTGCAGGGCATCAGAGTGTTCCAATACCAACCCAAAGACTCTTGCTTTGGAGGGAAAGAGACAAGTGTTCCTGGGCTTCTTAGCATTTCAGTTGGACTCAGTGAACTGTAGCTGTCTGGATGGAAGGACAGGGAATAGTTATAGACCTGCTGAAAAGACAGGCATCTGCAAACCCAAAGCTGTCATCTGGGTGTTTGCCTGTACTTCATTTGGTCAGCAGACACGTGGGGCCTGTCATGTGCAGGCAGGGAGGGTAGAGCAGAGACCAGCGAGCAGATCCTACCCCTAGAGAGCCTGCGGGCATAAAGACACAGCAAAACATTTACACATGCAAGGAACAGAGCCTGAAAAGGAAGGGCAGTATGAGCCTTCCTCAGCCAAGGCTGACCCCAGAATTTAGAAGCAGATGAGAGCACACTCCCTGGACCCCCAAGATCTCCTTGCTTTTCTTTTGACCACCCACCCCGCCTCTCTCACTGGCTCTGGGCAGGCGGAGGCCTGGAGCTACCCATGGCACACGTGGAAACATGGTGGCACTTCAGGCTTTGCCACCACTGCAAGCAACAGGTGGCTATGCTGGCTCTGATGGGAGTGGAAGCAAAGACAGGAGGAGAGGTTGGCTGCTGCCTGCTGCCCTTCCCAGAATGGCTGTCTAGTGTGCTTCGAAACTAGAGAAGAGCTGCTGCTTCCCCTTTGTGGCCCTGCTGACTCCCTCCTGCCTGGTGTTCCTGGTGTTCTGTGCTCTGAGCAGGTTCACCCTTCCTGACAGGCAGGAAGACAGCGATCAGATAAGACGGGTGACCCTCCCAGGAATACATGTGTGGAACTTGCTTAGCAGCCAAGGAGGGAGCTGTTAATTAGAGAAAGATGGCGAGCGTTTATTTGGGTGAATCACAAGGGACCATCCCACACTGCAGCATTTCATCTTGTTTAGGAAGGAATTGTCTATAATCTCAGCCTTGATTTTATTGTTGTTTTCACCATGAAGAATCTGGGTAAATTAAACACCCATCCCTTACCTTCAGCAAACACCCATAGAGGCAGCTGCTCCCTGTAACTGAGAAGACAGGTCCTGGCACAGTATCCATAGAGAGGGAACAACATTGACAAAGTCGTCCACTCCTAGGTAAACGTTATGCTTTTAAATTTAGAAAATTCATTTATTGTCAATAAAGTAGATTAAATGAAATGTTCTCAACTATAAGCGTATAAATGTAGATATTCAACTAACTGAAATCAGCAAGATTTGGGATGCCTCTCTGTTGGTAGAGGGTTTGCCTGACACGAAAGAAATCCTGGATTAAATCTTCAGAAATGCATAAACTGGGGGCTGGAGAGATGGCTCAGCGGTTAAGAACACAAACTGCTCTTCCAAAGGTCCTGAGTTCAATTCCCAGCAACCACATGGTGGCTCACAACCATCTGTAATGGGATCCTATGCCCTCTTCTGGTGTATCTGAAGACAGTGACATAAAACAAACAAATCTCTGAAAAAAAACAAAACAAAAAAGGAATGCATAAACTGGGCTTGGTTGTGTATGTTTGTAATCCCGGCACTTGCAACAGGGAAGTAAGCGCTCTCATTTTAAAAGTGAGGAGATGGTTAACAACAGATCCAACCACCTTCAAGTGTGATATTGGCACACTGTTTACAATGACAAACGATCAAAAAACTGAACATTATAATCACTAAAAATAAAAGCTTGGGGGCTGAGAGAAGAAGGCTCAGAGGGTAAAACCATCTGCTGTTCTTCCTGAGGATCAGGGTTTGGCTCCTGCATCCACACAGTAGCTCACAAAGGTCTGTAATATCAGTTGCAGGAGATCTGGCACCTTCTTCTGGCATCTGCAGGTACCAAGTACTCGCAGGGTGCACAGACATATGTGCAGGCAAAAACACTCATACATGTAAAAATTTTTAATAGATATACTTTTGAATAGAGAGAGATTGAAGAATGAAGATGTTGCTCAGTTGGTAGAGTTCTTGCTTGGCATACGTGAAGCCCTGGGCTCTGTCTCCAATATCACATAAACCAGGCATGGTGGCACAAACCCAGCACTAGGAAGGTGCAAACAGGAGGATCAGGAGTTCAAGGCCAGCCTGGGTTACATGAGAACTCCATCTCAAACCAACCAACCCACCAACCAACCAACCAACCAACCAACCAACCACAACCCTTAGTATTCATGTAAATAATTCTAATTAGACCCAGTTGGTCACACATATGATACACACAGAGGCATAACAGCAGAAGAGGAGGGCTGGTTGAGAAAAGAAGGGATTCAGAGGAAGTGGGAAGGGGATGAGAGAGAGAGAGAGAGAGAATAATGAAGCGCAAATAAAAATACAAAGTATAAAAAAAAATAGGCAGCTCATGTCTTGAATCCTAAGATTGCAAGGCAGAGGCAGGTGGCTTTCTGTGAGTTTGAGGCTAGCCTGGACTACACGGTATGTTCTAGCACAGCCAGAGCTGTATAATAGAGACCCTGTTTTAAAACAACAAAAAATAGGTACTGAAGGTAGTCACTGGCTACTTACCCACACATTTCTTAGTAATTGATTGGACAATGTCCATCTAAACTCATAGTGAGACCCTGGCTGGCTTGGGGAGAGGCAAGGGCCTGCTTGCTGTTACTTTTTCAATTCTTATAATATCATGTTTAAATTAGACACATTTTACTTTCATAAGATTTATAATAAATACTTTTCCAATTACTCTATTTTCCATAATAGGAATGTAAAAAGCTCAATTTATTTTTTGTGTAATGTTTTTGTTTTCTTATTTTATTTAACTTTTTGTTTGTTTGTTTGTTTGTTTTGTTTTTTCGAGACAGGGTTTCTCTGTGTAGCCTCGGCTGTCCTGGAACTCACTCTGTAGACCAGGCTGGCCTCGAACTCAGAAATCCACCTGCCTCTGCCTCCCGAGTGCTGGGATTAAAGGTGTGTGCCACCACGCCCGGCTATTTAACATTTTAAAATTGTGATTAAAAATAGCATAGCTGGGTGTGGTGGCGCACGCCTTTATTTCCAGTACTTGGGAGGCAGAGGCAGGCAGATATCTGAGTTCAAGCCAGAGCTACACAGAGAACCCCTGTCTCAGAAAACAAACAAACAAACAAAACATAAAACAAACAAAAAGCCCAACCAAACAAAAAAACATAGTTCACCATTTATCTATCCTGTGTAGAGTTCCATTACTGTACAACAGAGTTCTAGACCATTTTTCATCATATAAAACTGAAACTCTGAACTCATGGAAGGCTAATGTCCCACGTCTACCTCCCAGCAGCTCTGGGAAATCATCCCGCTTTCTGCTTCTCCGAGTCTGGCTGCTTTCCGTACTTCATCCACACGGGATCCTGCAACATTTGTCTTCTGTGGCTGGCGTTTTTCTCGTAGGATAATGCCCCCAGCCTTCATCCATGGTGCACCCGCACAATTTCCTTCGTTTCAACAGGAGTGATAGCCCACTGCACTGCACGTACAGCCATCTCCTCCTCCACGGGGCTGTTGTGAATCCTGCTGTGATGTGTGAGGAAGTGCAAGCTCAGTATGCTGTTCTAAAACAAATTCAGGAGCCAGGGACAGAGCTTAACTGGCAGTGCCTGCCCTCCATGCAGGAAGCCCAAGCACTGTGTAAACCAGGTGTCATGGTACAAAACTATAATGTAGGCGCTAGGGAGGTAGAGACAGGAAGATCAGAAGTTCAAGGTTATCCTGGGCATAGTCATTCTACTTCTTTCCCCATACGCTCATTTTTTTTTTTTAAATAAAATAAAAATTAAGTTCAAAGTAAAACAACCTTTTGTTTGTTTTTGAGACAGGGTCTCTTTATATAGTTCTGGCTGTCCTAGGAACTCACTGTGTAGACCAGACTGGCCTCAGACTCACAGAACTTTGCCTCTGTCTCCTCAGTGCTGGGATTAAAGGCATGCATGCCTGGCTCTCAAATTTAATTTCTCTTAAATTAAAATTTAAACTTAAATAAAAAGCAAAACCAAAACATGAACCTGTACCTTGGTGTTCATGTACAGGGCTAGGCTTGGATCTCCCGAGTTATCCGGCGCCAGTTATTTAATAAGCCCTGGCTGTGGGAATAATGCAGGTCCCTTTCAAGACTGGAGGCTGTGAGTGAAGCCTCCGCCATCTAGCTGGATCGTTTCCCACTGTGTGAGGTGACGGCTTGTTCTTGGACAGGAAATTATATAAGTTGCACTTCTTCTCCGATGACCTGGAAAGCTTGCAATCAACACTTGTAGGACTGACATCCTGCAAGTCTTCATGGGCATGTGACCCGATGTCCTCCAGCACCACATAAGATACTTTCCACAGTGAGGGACAAGTATGGGACATGGGGGTCTCCAAACTCGTGGTGGAAGAGGGTTGTGTTCCCTCTGGGGCTTCTGGGAGGGGTGCGAGTTATTTCCTTCCTCACTGCACAGTGGCTTTATGGCCACCTGGTAGCCTCAGATGACTTCTGGTAAAGTCTTTTCCATAGGCAATGCCTCTCAGACCTGGGTGACAGTTGCCAGGGCTCAGCAGCTGCTGTCTGTCTCTAGGAAGGACGTTAACATCAGGGGTCTTCCTCATTTCCCAGTCTGCACCATCTGCCTTTCCTGTCATCAACCATCAATTAGGATGTTGTGTCCCAATTTATCTGATTTCTTTTCCTTTTGAGGCCTGGAGGTGAATGGAGGAAGGATGTTGCCTGAGAATTAGAGTCTACTATGTAGTCACTAGCTGTACATGGCTACTGAAACCCCATGTGTATGACTATTGGTTTTAATTAAATTTAAAAACAAATTCTGGCCGGGCGTGGTGGCGCACGCCTTTAATCCCAGCACTCAGGAGGCAGAGACAGGCGGATTTCTGAGTTCGAGGCCAGCCTGGTCTACAGAGTGAGTTCCAGGACAGACAAGGTTACACAGAGAAACCCTGTCTTGAAAAACCAAAAAACAAAACAAAACAAATTCAGTTCCTCAGTTGTACTAACCACATTTCTCTGTGCGTGCATGGATGTATTTGTGCATGTGATTTGTGTGTGTGCATGTACATGTATGTGTGTGCATTCCTTTACGTGTTGGGTTTTAATTTTATTGAGACAGAGTCTTATGTAAGAATTCTTGGATGGGGGCTGGAGAGATGGCTCAGTGGTTAAGAGCCCTGACTGCTCTTCCAAAGGTCCTAAGTTCAAATCCCAGCAACCACATGGTGGCTCACAACCATCCAAAATGAGATCTGACTCCCTCTTCTGGTGTGTCTGAGGACAGCTACAGTGTACTTAGATATAATAATAAATAAATCTTCAAAAAAAAAAAAAAAGAATTCTTCGATGGACTCAAACTAGTGAGTATAAGCCGGGCGTGGTGGCACACGCCTTTAATCCCAGCACTTGGGAGGCAGAGGCAGGCGGATTTCTGAGTTCGAGGCCAGCCTGGTCTACAGAGTGAGTTCCAGGACAGCCAGGGCTACACAGAGAAACCCTGCCTCGAAAAAAGCAAAAAACAAAACAAAACAAACAAACAAACAAACAAACAAAAAACTAGTGAGTATATAGACAAAATTTATTATTATTATTATTTATTCATTTAAAAGTTGGGGGTGTACCTGCGTGCGTGTGTGCGTGCATGCCTGTGTTCTGCTTGGTTCTTTCCTCTTCCTTTGGTTCTCTCCTTCTTTAAGACAGGGTCTCTCTTGTGTTACTATGTTGCATATTGCTAATTTTCACGTGGGTTCCAGGGATTAAACTCAGGTTGACAGGCTTGCACAGGAAGCATTTTGACTTGTTGGACCAGCTCCTATTTACAGACCCTGTATTTTCTTTTAACAATTTTCTGGCTGGTTGAGGTGGCACACACCTTTAATCCTAGCATTCAGGAATCAGGGGCAGGTAGATAGATGTCTATGAGTTCAAGGCCAGCATGGTCTACATAGCAAGTTCCAGGCTAGCCAGGGCTACGTGTGAGACTTTGTCTTTAAAATTAATTAATTAAATAATTAAGTAATTAATGTTTCAGGGATGGCAAACACCTTTATCCATTGAACCACATCACTGGTTCTGATGTTGCTTTTTTCTTGTAAGCTCAGCAAATGTATATTTATTAAGGAAAAGAATGGAGGGAGGGGTTCCAAGGAAGGAATGGCCGTCCTCCAGTTTATCCCATGTGTTGGGATTACAGGGTTGGCTCTGTTTCTCTCTCTCTCTCTCTCTCTCTCTCTCTCTCTCTCTCTCTCTCTCTCTTGATTTTTCTTTATTTTTTGAAAGATTTACCTATTTTAGATATGAGTACACTGTAGTTGTCAGACCCACCAGAAGAGGGCATCGGATTCCATTACAGATGGTTGTGAGCTACCATGTGGTTGCTGAGACTTGAACTCAAGACCTCTGGAAGAGCAGTCAGCGCTCTTAACCTCTGAGCCATCTCTCTAGCCTCTCTTGGTTTTTCGAGACAGGGTTTCTCTGTTTGGCTGTCCTGGAACTCACTTTGTAGACCAGGCTGGCCTCGAAGTCAGAAATCCTCCTGTCTCTGCCTCCCGAGTGCCGGGATTAAAGGTGTGTGCCACCATGCCCAGCTGGCTCTGTTTCTTTAGATGATAGGATCTCACTATGTAGCCCTGGCTGGCCTCAAACTCGGAGATGTTCCAGATCTGCTTCCTAGGTGCTGGGAACCCAGGTATGTGTCACTAAGCCACCTTTTAACTGCTCAGTAAATAGCCATAGGTGGCCAGTGGTGACTGTAATGGACATTGCAGAAGTGGAATACTCCATTGCCATGGAAAGAGCCACAGGATGTCATTGTCAGTGCCCATGCTTTCCTCTGCACTCCCGTCTGTCTGAAGTGCTCGAAAGGGCTGGAGAGATGGCTCAGTGGTTAAGAGCACTGATTGTTCTTTCGAAGGTCCTGAGTTCAAATCCCAGCAACCACATGATGGCTCACAACCATCCGTAATGACATCTGATGCCCTGTACTGGTGTGTCTGAAGACAGCTACAGTGTACTTACATATAAATAATAAATAAACCTTTAAAAAAAAAAAAAGAAGAAGTGCTCGAAAGCTGACACTCTCATCAGCCAAACACCCAGAGCTCTCAGCCCAGAAGCAGATGTGAGCAGCTGGGAGACACCCCCTTATCACTCAGGGCAAGCTCTCAGCAAGGTAGGCTCTGACGGGTTTGCCTCTCTGCGAGTAACACCTACAATTCAGATGTCTCCAGCTCTTCTAAGTGAATTCTGGCTGGTGGTAAGCATCGTGTGCTGCTCACTGCCTGACCACCCAACCCAGTTAATGGATTTTGCCAGGTGAGATCAGCTGTCTTAGTATGACGAGGCACCACGGCCAAGGCAACTTTCATAAAGGGAAACATTTAATTTGGGCTGGCTTACAGGTTCTGAGGTTTAATTCATTATCCTCATGGTGAGAAACATGGCAGAGTGCGAGCAGACATGGTGCTGGAGAAGGAGCTGAGAGTTCTACATCTTTTTTTTTTTTTTTTT
>NC_034596.1:71845835-71852664 GCF_900095145.1 Mus pahari
TAGCTGTCTTCAGACACTCCAGAAGAGGGCGTCAGATCTTGTTACAGATGGTTGTGAGCCACCATGTGGTTGCTGGGATTTGAACTCAGGACCTTTAAAAGAGCAGTCGGGTGCTCTTATCCTCTGAGCCATCTCACCAGCCCGAGTTCTACATCTTAATCCAAAGGCAGCAAGGAAGAGACTGGATATGTTTCACACTGAGTATAGCTTGAGCATTTAAGACTTTAAAGCCCAGCCTCCACAGTGACACACTTCCTCTAACAAGGCCACATCTCCTCCAATAATGCCGCACCTTCTATTTGTGTCACTCCCTATGGGCCAAGCATTCAAAGACAAAAATCTATGGGGGGGCCATTCCTGTTCAAACACCACACAAGCCTTATCTACTCTTCCCATCTGATGCCTGTCTTGACACCACATCTCCTTGGAAGCTGGTCCCGAGGCCAGCTCTTCTGCAGTGGCCTAGGGCAGGTTCTTAGGTTCTCCTGGCACTTCAATGTTTCCCTGAAAGCAGAGTTTAGCTACCAGGTTTGGAAGAAAGCAGGGTCCAGTGTCTGTCTACAACAGGGATTACATTCCAGAATAACTCAACAGGACTTCTCAGGACAGACAGCTTAGGGACTCCATTGGGGGTTCTAGTTTGCCTGCTGTTTTAGGTACACTCTCCCTGCTTGTAAAAATACTAGAGAAAGGGGACCATGGAGGTTTATATGGATTTAAAGTTTGAGGGACAGGAGGGAAAAAGTCACCTGTGGTCACACTGCCTCTGCGACCAGGAAGCAGACAGAGAGGGAAGATGCTATTCCACTTGCTTTCTCATTTTTCCCTAATCCAGGACTCCAGCCTATGGGATGGTGCCACCCAGGGTGGATCTTCCCACCTAAGTTCAGCTAACCCAATCTAGACACCCCTTTACAGATACACCCAGACATTTCTAAAGGCTATCAAGATGATAGTAATGTTTTTCTTAGAAGATTTATTTTTGTTTATGTGTGTTCATGTTCATGCATGACATTTTGTGCACCATGTGTGAGTCTTACAGGTGTCCATTCAGGCCAGAGATGACTGGATCCCTTGGAGGGTTGTGTAAGTGCCTGTAGGTATTGGTCCCCTGTAGCTAGAGTTACACGCAGCGGTGAGCTGCCATTTTGGTGACGGGAGCTGAACTCAGTCTATTGAAGAGAAAGTAAGAATCCCTAACCACTGAGCCATCTCTCCAGCCCCAGCAATCAGTCTTCACCGCATCCGTTTGGTACAGGAGTGGAGAAGGATTAGCTAAGGAGGAAAAGCAAAGGGGAACGTCCCCTCTTCCTACCGGGGTTACTAAGACGAGAGGCCTTCCTTGCCTCTCAACCCGAGCCAGCTTGAAGAGTGAATCTCCAGAGCAGGAAAATGGAGACAGGGGAGCCTTGCTGTGTCCCAGAGACCCCAGCACCAGTTGCGCCAAATTCCATGTGACAATGCCGCCACACTTGGACAAGTTCCTTCTTGGTTTAGTTTGAGCTGAGTCTCTGTCACTTATAACCAAACAAACCTCCATACAGTTATCAGGCTATAAGATTTGGGGGTGGCAGGAGAAGAAGCCTTTGCTTTAGAGACCAAGTTCGAGTCCTTGTCAAAGTCCCTGTGCTGTAGTTACTTTTCTACTGCTGGGCAGAGACACCATGAGCAAGCCTACTATAAAAGAAAGCATTTAACAGGGTGCTTGCTTCCAGTTTCCAAGGTGAGTCCATGTTCATCGCGGTGGAGAGCGCGGCCGCCGACAGGGAAGTGGTAGCTAACATCCTGATTCACAAGCAGGGGAAGAGGGGGTGGGGAGATTGGGCCTGACATGGGCTTTTGAAACCTCCAGGCTTACCTTCAGTGACACATTTCCTTTTTGAGACAGGATTTCTTGGTGTAGCTCCTGGTTGCTCCTGGTTTTCCCGGAACTCTTTCTGGAGACCAGGCTGACCTTGAATTCAGAGATCTACTTGCCTCTGACTTCTTAGCGCTGGGATTAGCACGTGCCATCACTGCAGTGCTAAGGCTACACCTCTTAATCCTTCCTAAACAGTTCTACCAACTGGGGACTGTGAGCCTATAGGGACCATTCTTATTCAAACCACCACAACTTGTGAGGAATGGCCAGATGAAAATGTACAGTCCAGAGACTAATATTGACCATAGGTTTATCTTCCTAATGGTATCTTCTGTTCCTGGTAAATTTTCCCCCTCTTCAGCTTTCTAAATGCCCTCCTCATAAAAGCTCTGGTTAGGAGCTGGAGAATTGGCTCAGCAGTAAAGAATACTTGTTGCTCTGCTGAAGTACGTAAGCTCAGTTCCCAACACTGACAAGGTGGCTTACAGCTTTTGGTAACTCCAGTCCCAGAGTATCTAACCTCTCTCTTTTGACCTCTCAGGGAATCAGGTATATACATGCACAAATACACACACACACACACACACACACAGAGAGAGAGAGAGAGAGAGAGAGAGAGAGAGAGAGAGAGAGAAAAAACTTTCATTCACATAAAATAGTTTTTTAAAATCAAAAAAAAAAAAAAAAAAAAAAAAACCCTCTGGTTAGAGCCCTTTACCTCTAAAGGCTTACCCAACTGTGCATGTGGTAAGTTCCCTATCCTCTGCCCTTGCCCTCTACTTCAATTATCAATGACATCTGCTTCCCTTGTCTGGAATGAAACTAAAATTTCGCTGTTCACAGTAAAATTCACAGGGTCAATGTCAGAGCTAGAGCATAATGATTTTTTGTTCTGTTTTGGGTAACAGTTTCCTCTGAGATGGAAACATTTCACCCCTCAGGGAATCTCCTCAAGCAAGTACAGCTTCAGGAAGTCCCTGAAACAGACCAGATTCAATAACCCCTTCCTCCCAGAATAAACAAACCAAGCTCCAAAGAAGACTCTGAGACCGGCAGAGCTGCTTGGAAGAAACAGAAACCAACAGAACTGCCTGGAAAAGGTTTAGACCAGAGTCACTTGGAAAGGACACTCTCCAACCTGTTGAGCTCCAGGTTCCCAGCTTTTGTGATCTGTCACCCATGCTGGAGTGGGCTTTGGTGATGCAGCTGTCTTTGAGTCATTTCTGCTCCTGAAAGTAACATCAATTAAACTAATTGTTTCACCAAGCTGGACTTTGCTGACATCCATACTTCAGTCTGTCATAAAATCCCTACTTGGGGTGAGTAGATATGTGTGTCGCATCTCCCCAGAAAAAGTTTTGCCACACAACACTCCTAGAGACCTCAATGACTATCTGGAGATCACGAAAATTTATGGGACATGATTTTAGAGTAGAAAATCGCTGGGATGTCTAGAGACAAGTTGCTTCCAGCTCTCCTTAGATGAGAGACAGCATGCTATTCAAATACCTGATGACAATCAACTGCATTCCTGTGTTAAAGCTATCTGATGGCCTCTTGCCAGAACCCATATCAGAGAGTGAAGATGGGGAAGGGAAGGAGACAGGAGATAGGAAGGGAAAGGTGCTGGACTCTCTGAAGCTCAGAGCTGTCTCTCCCAACTGCGGAAAGTCGCCTCATGGCTCCTCTGTCAACACTTTTGTAGATCAGGCTTCTCAGGTTTTGGGTTTTTTTTTTCCACCTTGTGACTTCATTTCACCTATGAAATTTTTATTTGATTCTCAGTATATAGGTATATAAAACATATTTTATAAAAAATAATTTTCTGATGACAGACCACAGAGAAATTGATTTCAAAACAATTCTTCGGTGCACATATAATTTTCGTATTTATTAAAGATGATGTAAAATTTCCTACTAATGAGATAGGTGTGCACAGGAGGCAGAGGTAGGCTGATAGGTGAGTTGGAGGTTTGCCTAGTCTACAAAGCAAGATTCAGGATAGCCAGGGCTAAACAGAGCATCCCTGTCTCGAAACTCTCCCCCCAAAAGTTTTATTTGTTTTTATGTTATGTGTATGAGGGTTTTGCCTGCATGTATGCATGTGCACCCAGTGTGTACTAGTTGCCCTCGGAGGTCAGAAGAGGGCAATCAGGTCCCAGGGATTTGAACTTATATATGGTTGTCAGCTGCCATGTGGGTTCTGAGAACTGAACCTGGGTCCTCTGGAGGAGCAGCCAGTGCTCTTGATTGCTGAGCCACCTCTCCAGCCCTTCCTGTTTAATAATATTTTTTTAAAGATGAAACTCACGTCAGTAACTCAAACAATAATTTTGTGGTTGTTTTGTTTTGGGGTGCTTGGAATCGAACCCATGACCTCACAGATGCCAGGCAAGTACTTTATCATGAAGCTACATGTCCAGTCCTCAAAGGGCAGTTTTGAAGATTAATCTTTCTAACACAATTGAATCCAAAGACAGACTATGAAGGAGGAGGGTGAGAACATAGCAAGAATCTTTGTTTTCCATAGTTAAACTCTCATGTTTCTATGAGAGCAGAAAGCTTTGTACATATACTGTACAAACACTGTATCAGTAGTATACAGGGGTCTGTGAGCCTTGCACGGTATGTGCAGTGTGTGCAGTGTGAAGTGCAAGTGTGCACGCAGAACCAGGCTCAGCACAGTCATGCTCTGCCACTGTTGGGCGCTGTCAGAAAGATTTTGGGTTCCTTACCAGCCCTTCGAAGAATCAATCTCCCTAGGGCCTCCTCCCACCAGACTGAATGGCATTCAGCCATTTCCCAGACATCCTCCCCAACGAAAAAAGTGCCCAGGATTTGACAACATTCAAGCTATTAAAAATAATTTAAAAGCCTTTTGAGTGGTGAGGAGATCCTTGAGATAAGCACATACCTTGTTCTTTGAAAGGCAAATACACTTCAGGTGGGCGGGTGGGCGGGGGTGGAATATCTTTCTTCTCTTCAGGTACAATAATAAATGGTCACACAGAAAATGCAGACCTGCAAATCTTTTCTATTTGCTTTGGAGTTTATTATTTGATTTGGTTACTTGTTTTCCTCCTAGAACAATGCCATGGCTTAGACTTAAGTCTACAAGTCCCAGAAACCAGGATGGCTGACAGTGACTTCTGGGTGGGTTGATGGATTGGTGAGCTCAGGCTAGATGGTTGGGTGGCTGGGTAAGCCCCTTCATAGATAACGCACCTATGAGCTAAAGTTCCCCAGGAGAGCCACGTCTATCTTAAGATTCTGCACATGGGTGAACTGAATAGAGGGTCTCTTCTGGCTACTCCAATCTCTGACTCCATGTGGCAATAAAGAGACTAAGATACTAAGTCTGGCCTTGGAAACCCAGCACTTATAACCTGAAATTAAGAAAGAAAAACAATCAAATAGTGTAACTTTAATTATTTTGAGCCTTCTTTTTAATGATAGTTCTTGAATGCTTTAACCTCCCTTGTAGCCCACCACCTACCAGGGGTAGTGGGAAAGAAAGGACACGGGGGAAGTGGACCTGTTTAGAAAGATTCTTTGGAGCAACTCCTGGATGTGTTGTCTGGACATCGGCAGTTCAGTTCACAGGTTAGCAGCGGCATCTCCATCCACTCGAATTCAGGGATACACTAGCAGTTCAGTCCCTAGAGTCTGGTTAGAAGTAGTGATGACACGACCTAGCAGAGAGACAGCCAGGCCTCAACCTTGGCAGGAGGGAGCAGCAGGAACTGCAGAAGCTCTAGGCTGTGCTTCTCTCACTGAGTGTTCCCGCCCGCGGAAACACTCACTCCGTCTAGGTTCGTCCTGAAAGGCGGGACTGTCCTAAAAGGGAACAGGCTGGGAAAGGAAAATGAAGCCAAGGCAATGTTTTCTGGTCAAGGCTCCAAGTTTAATGACCAAACTCCGTTTAAATACATAGATAGATTCCCCAGTCCCCTCCTCAGTCTTTGAAGGTGCCGACGAAGGTCCGAAGGTCCGGAGATCGTAGGCGGGTCTAAGGATCTAGGCACAGGTGGAGTTGTTTTCCGGAAAATCAACAGGGTCCTCTCCGTAGGCGGTGGAGACACTGCGACGATGCTCTGGTGGATCTGAAGTTTGCTGCCGGTTTTTTTTTTTTTTTTTTTAGCGTCTGCAGGGGGCTGGGTTTAGAAGGACAGTGATTAGTGTAAACAGAAAGGTAGGCTTGGCGGATAACTGCAGGTGGTCCGGTGGCGACAGAGAGCTGGGAGACCCCAACATCTCAGCCTGGTTATACATAAGAGAGTGACAAAGGATGATGAAGGCCAGACAATTCCACAAAGTGCCCCACATGCAGAAAGCGTGGGTTTTGGTAGGAGCACCGGGCAGCCAAGGATAGGACGGGGCTGTGAGTCTCATCACCTTCACTGTGCCGGTGGAAACGCTCAGCTATGCCACCCACCTGTGTGCCAATTCCCAGCTTCCTGGATGAGTTGCGGATGACTTAGGAGGCCCTCAGGGCTGGGCCTCAGTTACTGTAGTGTGCTTTAGAACCAACTTGTGTTTCCTGTATGGTCTGGTGCAGAAGCCAAGGCCAGGGTATGCAGAACGGGCTACCTCAGTTTGACTTTCCTGTCATCTGAGGAAAGTCAGGGTAGCCAGGGCTGAGAACTCACAGGCCAATGCAATGAGCAAAACACAGCCATGATTATAGCCGGGGAAAACCCGTCTCCCTCTGCAAGCGGCTGGGCAAGTGCCTACTCATTAAGCTCTTGTTCATTGTTTTGGAAGGATCTGGTGGAGTTCCTGGAAGACCTGCCAGGCCCTTCTGCTCACCAAGGTGTTGAAGATTGGGGATGGCAAGGGAATCAGTGTGGAACTCCTCTGTCTGATTGAAGAACAGCCAGACTTAACTCCAGACTCAGGAGCAAGACCCTTTTATCTTTTGGAGCATGTGGGGATTGTCAGTGTGTGAAATAAAATGGAATAAAAATT
>NC_034596.1:71852675-71853812 GCF_900095145.1 Mus pahari
CTGTAGACCAGGCTGGCCTCGAACTCAGAAATCCACCTGCCTCTGCCTCCCAAGTGCTGGGATTAAAGGCGTGCGCCACCACGCCTGGCGGTATAAAAATTCTTATGAGGCTAGAGAGATCTCAGTAGTTAAGAACTCTTGCAAGGGCTGGTGAGATGGCTCAGCTGGTAAGGTTCTGAAGGTCCTGAGTTCAAATCCCAGCAACCACATGGTGGCTCACAACCATCCGTAACGAGATCTGACGCCTTCTTCTGGAGTGTCTGAAGACAGCTACAGTGTACTTACATATAATAAATAAATAAATAAATAAATCTTAAAAAAAAAAAAAAAAAAAGAACTCTTGCAAAAGATAAGCTCACAAGCACCTGAAACTCCAGCTCCAGGGGTATCCAGTGCTTCTGCAGGTGCCTGCATTCATATATATATATATATATATATATATATATATATATATATATATATGTTAAAGAATGCACATACCGAGCCAGGCATGGTGGCACACACCTCAACCTCAGCATTCAGGAGACAAAGGCAGCTCTATGACTCTGACATCAGCCTGCCCTATATATCAAGATACAGGCCAGCCAGAGCATCGCAGAGACCTCTTCCCAAAAACCAAACCAAACCAAACCAACCAATCACACAAACGCCCCAAGAATCTTCTTCATGCTAAAGCTGGGTGTGCTGTGAGTGCTGACAATCCCAGCTTTCAGAAGGTGGGTGAGGGAGCATCAGGGATTCAAGGCCAGCCTTGCTGCTACGTGAGTCCTAGCAAACACCAATGCAACAGCAAAGAGAATGAAGATCTACATCAGCCCTAAATTAGAAACTTTCCAGCAACTCTTATGAACCCCATGCCTGAAAACCTCTGGTACAAAAGGATCTAGAAGTTCCCCCAAATGACTCCAAATTCCATGTCACCCAGTAGGTCTACTCCAGATGGTCTTTCACTTTGGTATGGAGCCGTGTACAGCTTGTTTATCTACCCACAGCCTCACAGACAGAATAGCGGCCCATTGAGGCCAGAAGTCAGGCAATGAACAACAGGCTGTGTCTAAGCAAACCCGAGGCCTCGAAGGCCGGTGTGCGGGGGGGGGGGCGACTCCCTGTCTCAGGTGTTCTGAGTGCTGACTGGGC
>NC_034596.1:71853823-71856355 GCF_900095145.1 Mus pahari
TGTGTCTAAGCAAACCCGAGGCCTCGAAGGCCGGGGGGCGGGGGGGGCGCCGACTCCCTGTCTCAGGTGTTCTGAGTGCTGACTGGGCCCTTCTATCTACTGATAAGGAAGGTGAGCATAAGAGATCTCCAGAAATGGTTCACACCGGCTCCCGGCTTCTTGAAAAAACCGCAAGTGATTGGCAAATGCTTCAGTTGCAGAGGCAAAGTCAAACAACAGCTGTTTCCTTCAGACTGCCCGTGAGGCAGCAGTTGAGTTGTGCACGGGGCAGTGCCCTTCCCCCTTCCCCCACAGCCTCTTCCTCTTTCTGATGTCACATTTTTCTGACACCAGGAACGGAGGAAGCTATCAATAGAGACTTTCAAGAAGGGGCACCCTACCCCACCCCACCCCCTGCTGTAACCCTCTCTGGGAGTTAATTATAAACCTTCCCTCTCGGTGGTTTTGGGAGAAGCTTGGGACCACGAAGCTTTGAATTATTGAGTGTTCTAAGGCACGGAATTACAGTGTCTATAACTCCATCTAGCACTCCCTGCTGAAATGCAGAATTGAGTCGGCCCCTCCCCTACTCGCCGAGCATTTTAAGACGCACACAATGACAGGTATTGGTTTGTTTGTTTGAGACAGGGTCTCTCTCTCTATAGCCCCAACTGGTCTCAAACTCATATATCATAAAGTTTAACCTGTTTAATGATAATAAAAGATCCTGATGGTATCTCTTTAAAGTGTCAATTGGTTTATTTTATGTGTATGGGTATTGTGTTTCCATGAATGTCTGTGTATCAACATGCATGCCTGGCAAAGCAATTTCTTCACTGACATCAGAGACTCCTCCTTCGGGATTCTGGTGTATACTGGAGACCCGGCTGACACATTCGGCCTGGGGACTGAGCAACTACTGGATATCTGGACTTTCTGTTTCCAGCAGCCATTATTGGAGTCGCTGGACCGCAACCTGTAAGTCATTCTAATAAACCCTCTTTCTCTTTATGAGATTCATTCCATAAATTCTGCTACTCTAGAGAACCCTGACTAATACTCAGACAGAGGCAGCTCCTCATAAAAGAGGCTGGAAGCCAGAGAGGATCATTTAAGCCCAGAATTTCCAGAGCAGTGTGGAGCTAGGCCTGGCGACAAAAGTCTGTAATATCAGGTACTCAGGAAGTTGAGGCAGGAGGATCACTGCTCCAAGGCTTGTCTGAAAGCTACAAAGTACCCTGTAAAGTGGCCTGGGCAACTTAATAAGACTCTCTCAAAAAACAAAGGAACAAACAAAAAAACCACAAAGGGCCAGGCACTTAACTCAGTAGAAGAACCCTTGCCTAGTGTGCATGAGTCTATGGGTTCAAGCCCCAGCACAAACAAATGACAGTAAGAACAGAACACTCCCTCCCCCCCAACACCCCAAAACCCAGCCTGACCCACCATCTGTTTAAATTGTAGTTAAAATGTACAATTCTGGCTATTGTGTAACTCAGTGAGAGAACCTATGTTTAACATGGGTATAATTTCCAACACAAAACCCCAACTCAGCAGTTAAGAATAACTAGCACAGTTGTCACAGTATTTCAGAATCCTGAACTTGTTAGTAGTTGTAGTTCTTCCTCATTCCTCCAACCCTATTCTGGACCGTTTATACAATATTCAGTTCTATGTGACTGGTTTCTCAGCAATATGCTTTCAGGCTTACCTATGACTCGAGACGTCATTCTCTGTATTCCACGTGACCTTCTCTTTACCACCAGTAGTTGATGGCTATTTGAGTTTCTATTGTGGGTCTGCTACGAATAATGCTGTTGGAGCGTTTATGTTCACAGTTGTGTGTGGACAGGTATTCTCATGTCTCCTAGGTACATTCCTGGGACTGGAATTATGGGCCATAAAGCAAATCTATGTTTAATCTTTGAAGAATGGCCAGACTGTTCTGCAAAGCAGGGACAGCAGCTGTAGGAGAGGGTTGTAGTTTCCCCCAGTCCTTAGGAACACTCACTGTCACACGCTAGCGGACGCAGCAGAGTTCACTGTTGCTTTTTCTTACACATCTTCTGATAAAGCTGTGGGTTTGTGTTTGGTGCCCATTTATATAGCTTTTTGGAGAGATGTCTATTCAGACCCTTTACACATTTAAAAACAGGTTGTCTTTTGATTGAATTGTAGGGTTTTGTGTGTGTTACATTTCTCCCATTCTTTGTCCCCCCCCTTATCTCTCCCACCCCAGCCCCCCGGGTCTTACTATGTAGTCCTTCACTCTTTTAATACAGAAAAGTTTGATACTGTGAAGTTTATCATCTTTTCCCCCTTTTGTTGTATGTGACACACTTTTTCTTGTTTTCTGTGGTGCTGGGCTTCAAACTCAGAGCCCTGTCCACGTTAGGCTCTGCTAAAATGCAACTTGCAACCCTGAATTTCAGAGTATAGTAGGGTTTCCTTTGAAAAGGATTTCTTTCTTTCTTTCTTTCTTTCTTTCTTTCTTTCTTTCTTTCTTTCTTTCTTTCTTTCTTTTTTGGTTTTTCGAGACAGGGTTTCTCTGTG
>NC_034596.1:71856485-71864556 GCF_900095145.1 Mus pahari
CTGCCTCTGCCTCCCAAGGGCTGGGATTAAAGGCGTGCACCACCACGCCCGGCTTGAGAAGGATTTCTTCCATGTTTGGGGATGAAGTTCTGTCAGCAGCAGCAAGCCATGGCCCTCCTCACAGCCAGGGAACACAGCCCCAGGGGGATCTCTCCTGTGTTTACATCTCTCCCCTTCCTGATGTTTACAACAGAGCAGCAGAAATGACAATTGTAAAAACTATGGCCTGGTGTCTGGGAGTTGAAGCTTTCATGCGAAGCTTGGTAGCAGGCCTTCAGAAGGTGAGGGATGAGAAACTGCACTGGTTCTGTGAGTCATCTTGACTCTGGTTATTTGGTTTTCTCATCCATAAACTAGGGAGAACACCTCCATTCTCCCTTCCAAGTGGAGGGACTGTGAAGATGAATTAATTTGTATTTGTTAGACACCCTGAGACCTCAGATTAAAGGCATTACTGAGACTCAAGGTGTTATTATAATAATAAATGATTTAATAGCAGGGTGAGGCTGCTCACTCACTGAAGCAAGAACTGGTGGGAAGGCAGAAAAGCTCCAAGCTGAGAAGGGGGCTGCAGCTTGAGACCCTGGTCCAGACACTGACTCTTGGGCTTGGAGGCAGGAAACTGATTTTTTTTTAATAAAGCCTTGCTTGTTTCATCTGGCTCCAGCACGGCCTTATTGAATACTTCTTACAAGTTCTGCACAGTAAGATTACAATCTTTTCAGGAAATGGGCATATAAATTAAAGCAATTAGAAACAACTCGAGGCTTCAGAATCAAGTTCAGAATGGACTCTAACAAGTGTCTGGAAGGAAGTGGAGAAAGAGCTGGCTGGCTAAATGCAGTTTTCCCCGTGGGTAGAAACTCCCAGCTCTACCACCCACCAGCAGTATGACCAAGCCTCAGTTTCTCCTTCTGTAACCGCAATGGTTCTTGTAAAACACTCAAAGGTTAACACAGTAAACACTCCAGTGTCGCCCCCTCAGACTACACCTTGATGCAATTGATCTTGGCCAGACTGCTCTGTCCTCAGAGCCTCAGTATTCTTCCTGCAAAATGGAAGTGGCATTCCTGCCTTGGTGGTTACAAAGTGCAGTGCACATGGTAGCCATTCCCTAATGGTTACTACCATCGACATTTTATTCTTCTTTCCTGGATAAGGAGCCAGGCATGCACTCAAAAGTTTAAATTTCAGGGTTGGGGCTGGGGGGACGACTTTGGAAGTTGGGGGTTTAAGATCAGTAGGAAAGGACTGGTAAGATTTAACAGATTAGAGAAGAAACCAGGCCAGGCAGTGGTGGCGCACGCCTTTAATCCCAGCATTTGGGAGGCAAAGGCAGGAGGATTTCTGAGTTCGAGGCCAGCCTGGTCTACAGAATGAGTTCCAGGACAGCCGAGGCTATACAGAAAAACCCTGTCTCGAAAAACAAAAAACAAAAAAAAAACAAAAAACAAAAAACAAAAAAAAAAGAAGAAGAAACCAGAAACTCGGAAAGCGGGAGGCGGGAAGGAGTGAGACTTCTCTCTTTCCCATCTCACCCAGTAGCTTTCTCTCGCTCCTCCCTTCCCGGTAATCTTGTTTCTCACCAGTGCTGTCCTCTAGCCCACCGCTCTTCAAGCCTAACCTGCAGACTAAGTAATGTGAGCCTTACTTTCTGGCTCCCCAGGAGAGAGCCTCCCGCAGTCAGGAGCAAGGACTACTTTAATCTTTACTCTTCCCAGGGATCCCGTTTCAAAGTCACCTGAAAGCCATTTCCTCTCGCTCTGCCCCGCCCCTCTCTGTAAATCACTAGGTGCTTGCTTTTCCCTGGGGCAGCATTTTTTTTTTTTTTTTTTTTTTTTTGAGGGCAGTGATGGAGGAGGGGATTTTACAAGCCATTTAGGATTTTCACTTGTCTACACCTGGCCGTCTAAATGCCAGGTGTTACTGAGATCGATTCCTGTCCCAAGAACCTGGTGCCATCGTTTAACGCAGGAGTCCTACTTCTGTGATCTCACACCGGGCTCCCATCTCCCCTCTTCATGGTGCGCATTGGGGACAGCCTCTAATGCTACCTCCCCTAAGATCTTTACCAATGAAAGATTTATGCTTAGTGAGGTGTAGCACCGCACACCTATAATTCTAGCACTCTGGAGGATCACCCAAGAGTTCTGGGCTAGCTTGGGCTACAAAGTGTGGGCATATCTCAAATAAAAATAAAATAAAATAAAAACAATAATTAGGGCGTGGTGGTGACACCAGTAATCCCAGCACTCCGGAGATAGAGCGTGGAGAACCATTACGCTCAAGATCACCCTCTGCCAGTCTCAGATAATTGAAATCCTGCTTCAACACACACACACACACACACACACACACACACACACACACACACACGAGATTTATATTCTTGCTCAAAATCTAACTGGTCTGTATTCTATGTTCTTGTGGTACAACACTTCTCATCCCCCAATTTTCCCATCCCCTAATTTCCCAGTGCATGCCTTTTGTTGATAGCCAGATCGCACTCAAAATGGGGGCCACTGTCATTCAGGTTCCTCAATCTGTTTTTCTCACTAACAGTCCCGCTGAGCGCCCCGCCCCGCCCAAAGTTATGCGCTTGTTATCTCTTTCTCCTCAGAAGGTAAGATTTTACAATTGTAAATAGCCTCCGAGACCTAGTTTCGGCGAGGAATTCGAGACGTGCCTTTCTGACTCAGCGGTCGTGGTGACCTGCTCCAGTAGGACCAGGACGTCCTTGCCATCTAGACTGGTGCTTCTCCTGGGAAAGTCCAGGTGGCTGGGCTCCGAGACCTCTCTGGTCGGAACCTGGTCTGGAGGTTCTGGCTGCCCTCTGCGCGTGAGATCAGGGCGGTGGCATTAGAGTAACCCCACCACGTGCGCTTAGGGATCCCAGAGTTCCAGGTGGCAAGGGGAGGCGGCCAGCGGGACCCACACGGCGGGCCACGCGCGTTAATCTTTAGCCACGGCGGCCGCTGTCTACAGCGGGAGCCAGAGAGCTCGCTCGCACCGCCGCGAAGGTTCCCCCGGCCCCCCCAAGAGCCGCCAATTGCTGGATCGCAGCCGCGAGAGCAGTCTCCACCCACTGGAAACATTCCTGGTCCGCCCCTCCCTGGCTCCCTCCCTCTCTCCCTCCCTCCCTCCCGCCGCAGCCTGGACTCCGTTCGGCCGCAACTTCCTGCCCGGTGCTGGGGAACCGTGCGCATTTCGGGGGTCCCCCGGAGTCTGGTGCTCGCAGCGGGCAGAGGCTGGGACCGCGGGGTGGCCAGCCGTGGGCGGGAGCGGCCGGCGGCCTCTGCCGCTTCCGAGAGCGACTTTCAAACTCGAGCCCGCTTTCGCGGCGCCACCTGGGCAGCCCCGCGCGCCTGGCGCGTCGCGAGCCGGCGGGGCGGCCACCGCTTGGTGAGTGTCTCCAGGTTTGCCCCTTTCTCTTTGCCCATGCTCGATTGGCGAAGTGGCAGTGCTCTGCGGAGACCCCAGGCTAGCGCTCTGTGGGATGAGGACCTGGCCCAGGGCTGCCTCGGACACACTTGGAGGAGGTTGGGTCGCGGGAAGGTCGTAAGGGGAGTCACTTTTTGTCCCCACCCCGGAAACCAAAGCAGCATAGGCTTTGCAGAGTTTGAAATCCGGGCAGCTTTCGACGTTCCCGCCACCCCTTCCTTGTGTGCACTGACGCCCGTGGGCTAGTGCTTGCTTGAGACTGTGGGCCCTTCTAGAAAGACTCGCCTCTGGTCCCGCCAGCCCAGGAGTGCGCAGGCACTTCGTCTGTTCTGGGTTGGTGCCACACCGTGCTTCTGGGAATCTCAGCTGCCTGTCCAGGAGGATTAGAGTGGGTGTCAGAAGCCAAGTGTCCAGGAGCTGCAAACCCAGAGCCCCTTGATGCTGCCCCTAACAGCCTCTCCTTCCCTCCCTTCAACTGGTTTGGTTATTCGCACCCTTCTCTCAGACCTTCGATTTGGGAAGCTTCAAGCTTCAGTCGTTCAAGACGCTCCTTCGGAGGTAACGTTTTATTCTGGAGCTACTTTTGAAAACAAAGGAGGGGAAAAAAAAACCGGAACAAACAGCGTGATGGTTGGAGGGTGGAGAAAGCGGCACTGCGAGGTGGTGCTAAAAGTTGGGTTAGAGTGTCGTCTACAGTCTCTAAACTCTTGGTACATTCAGGACTGTTAAGTTGTCCCACCCCCCACTCCCCCACCCCCAGCAACGGACCAGCACTAGAGCACCCTACAGAGAACCCTAGTCTCAGGGTTCCCAGTCTTCCGAGCTGTGCTTGTTCAAGAGTGCATTCCAGTTACAATGAACCCTTCAGAAATAATTAGTGTGGAGTATGACGGCCTGAGTGAGAGGGCGAGGCGAGGATGCTCCCTGCTGTGCCTGGCCTTCCCGAGAGTTCCTTTCCAGTCTCTCCTTTGCTAAACTAGAATCTTGCGCCATAGATGCTCAGTATAAAACCTAGGGACTAAATACCAGAAAGTAACTGTGGCGCTACTGTTATTCCTGGGCTCACTGGATGGCTCACAGACCCCATCTCTCATGTAGACAGACTACTGACATGCCTGCTTGCCTCTGCTGGCCCCACTTTCTGGACTTTCCCACTGGTGCTGGAAATCAGGAATGAACCACGCCGCTCTCCCTGCCTCCACTTAGTCTGGGCTGATAAGGGTGGTCGTCTGGTTTAGAGTGGCCTTGGGCATTTCTATTGACTCTTATCAGAGGTGGCCGGGCTAGGAGAGTGGGAAGGGCACTGGGCTGAGAGTCTGACAGGATTTTTTGCTACAAGTTTGATGCTGGCCGTATTGTGTCGCATCAAAGACTGATGGGGTCCTTTTTTCCTACATGATTGGCCTGAAGCCAGATCTCACCCTCTCCCCACCTCACTTATCTTTTCTGACTCAGTCTCCATACAGAGTTAGCCTTTTTTCTTTATAGGGGGTGTGGTAACAATAAATGGGAGGGGGTGTATGAGAAGTATTCCATAAACTCCTATCAAAAAAAGAAAAGAAAAAAGCTGTGTAGTAGCTGCAAGGGGCCCATATCCCTGCTGGATATACCCCACGTGTGACGCGGGAGATGGTGGACACCAGGAGCCGATTGTGGCGGTTTACTCTCTGGCTTGTAATATCATAGTCCCAGGGTAAACATTGACTTTACCAAACCCGCTGCTATCTCAGGGTCACCGTGTTTATGCTAGAACAGGCCAAAGGCCACGGCCTGAGAGATGACCAGACCTGGAGGGGAGGGAGGTTCGGGTCCCAGATGTAGGTCTTGCTATTCCCACCCCACTCACAACCCCGTACAGGTTCTGGTCCTGAGTCTGGAGGTTGCCACAAGCAGGGACTTGCCCTGAAGGGTTAACTGTGAAGCTGCTCTCTGTTGTGTTGTGGGTGGGGAGGACTGTGGGGAGGTGTTGTCTTTGCAGCTGCACCGAGGGCTGACTTCAGTCCAGCCATCCCGGGCTGTCCTCCAGCCCAGGCCACTGGTCTGTCCCGCCTCTCTGGCCAGCTGCATGTCCACAGGCCTTTGTTCAAGTGCAGAGGCCCTCCCTACTCATTACCCTCCTTCCCCAGTTTCTAGAAGCCCTCAGGACAGGGTTTGGCATTACTACAGACAGTAGGAAAGCTCTTCTGGAGTCCCCCGTCCCACAGACCTGGTAGGCTCATTCCCAGGCCTCCAATCCTCCCGGGTACATACTGTCTCTGTTGTTGTCTTTCCTCCCCCTTCCTACATCCATGCATCTTAGATCTATTTTATTTATTCATCCATTTTTATCTAGCACCGTCTATGTATGAATACTGGGCACCGGGGGACACGACAGTGACTGAAATATAATTTTTTTTAGCAATTGTTGACCTGGTGGAGTGGAATTCTACTGGGGGAAGTGGACGGAAAACAAGACGGGTCATTGAAAAGCGAGTTTAAAGTTATCAGGAAGGCATGCCAGGGAAGGTCAATGTGAATCGCTGAGGACGGGAGGAGGTGACAGCTGTCCCCTAAGGAAGGGACTTTGGAGTTGATCATGAGATATTTTCTTTGAGCTCTGGATCCCTTGAAACCCAGGCCAGCATCCTGATGTGATATTTAGGAGCAGGGTTTGGAGTTGCACAGACCTAGGTTTGAAGCTCTACTTGACAACTTCCCAGCCCTGCAGCCATTTGTGGACTAAACTCCTTCATGTCTGTTTCTCACCTGTAAAGTGGAGCTAGTCATCCGGCCCACCGCATGTGGCATTGTGAGAGTGAACAAAGAGATAGCACATCTACAGTGCTTAGCAAGCCCCACAGAGCAGTGAATTCTTTCTCCAGAGGCGGCAGGGGATATGTCCTGCCAGGACTCTGGGTGAGAGGCATTTTTTGAAGTATTGGGAAGGAGCAGGGAATTCAAAGGGAGGGCCACTAGAAGGCTTCTGTCCCGCTGGTAGTGAGTGAGCCTCTCCATGCTGCCCTAGATTGTAGCTGGTTGAAGATGCAGGACTCCCAGATGTGTGCTGGCCACTGTCCCTCGGATAGACAGGGTGACCTAGGGCAGCCCTGGCCTGCCTGGCTTTGGAATTCCCCTGCTTCCAGTCAGTTGGTGAATCACACCTCTGTGTCTAGCTTGGCCTCTTTGCTTGGCCTCACCGTTCTGAAGGCTGTCCACCCCTCTTCACCTTCATCCTCCTAGTGCATTTGTTTTACTAGGTGGGGGGTGGGGATGGGGAGCATATTGAGATTAAGGACTAAGGGAGTGAGGGGAGAGGGGTACATGGTGAGCGGGCTGATCAGGGAGAGTCTGATAAAGGTTCCGAGGTACCCTGCAAAGACTTTTAATAAGGGCTTATTCATCAGGGACCAAAATGAATTAAAAATGTGGAGGTCAACTTTTGGGAGTCCTTCTACTACAGTGGTCCCTGAGGATCAAACCATCAGGCTTGGTGGTTACGACTGAAGCCGTTTTGTTGGTGCAGAAATTCATAGGGTCTTGCTATACTGTCTAGGCCAGCTTTTCTTTCCTGGGCTTTAAAAATCTCTACTCAAAATTGCAACTGGCTGGATTTTGGACAGTTATAGGCACTCTGAGAGCTCAGGGTCTGTCACACACAAATCCAGAGTGTCTCTGCCCAACCGTCTCTGCTGGAACCATCACCAGCCTCCTCCTCCTCCAGAGCAGTTTAATCTAAAATGCTGTTGTCAAAATTTGTGGTCAGCGGTTTCCTGGGGGCCCTCCTGTGCAGGAAGTGAAAAATGTGCAGTGGAGGCCAGGCCTAGGGAAATGGTCATCAGGCAGACCACAAGGCCGCTACAGGCTCACACATGCACAGGCAGGGCAGCCAGGCCCGCCCTGTGATGGAGGAACTTTTGGAGACTGTCAGTTGGTATATATCCAGATAGAATCAGGCCTCAGAGGAAGTCAGGAAGAGGGCCCTGTGTAGCCTTGAACATGCTTGTGACATTGGTATTCAAGAGTCAGGAGGAAGAAAACAGGGCCCTTGATCAGCAAGAGGCTGGCTGCTCTTCTTATGTCATCTCTCCAGCCCTAAAGGCTAAACTTTTAACCTGGCTCAGTGGTTAAGAGCACTGACTGCTCTTCCAGAGGACCCAGGTTCAATTCCCAGCACCCACATGGCAGTTTATAACTGTCTGTAACTCCAGTTCTAAGGGATCTGACACCCTCACAGCAAAAAATAGCTGGAGAGATGGTTCGGTGGTTAAGAGCACTGGCTGTTCTTCCAGAGGACCAGGGTTTGAGTCTTACTTGGTGGCTCACAACTGTACACCCTCTTCTGGCCTCCATGGGCCCTGCACACACGTGGTGCACAGATACGCATGCAGGCAGAACACCCATACACATAGGGGAAAAAAAGCTATTTTTAAAAGCTATGAGCTTTTACTGTTTTTTTTTTTATAATAAAAGATTTATTATTATATGTAAGTACACTGTAGCTGTCTTCAGACACACCATAAGAGGGCGTCAGATCTCATTACAGATGGTTGTGAGCCACCGTGTGGTTGCTGGGATTTGAACTCAAGACCTTTGGAAGACTAATCAGTGCACTTAACTGCTGAGAGCCTTTACTCTTAGGACTATGGAAACA
>NC_034596.1:71864792-71874231 GCF_900095145.1 Mus pahari
GAAAAGAAAGATTTATAATAGTATCATAAAGAAACCCTAAAAAAAAAAAAAAAAAAAAAAAAAAAGTCATGCTACTGTGTGATAAACCTTAGGAGTGGAGTTTTCATGTTTCCTTTTGTGTCTCCTATGGTCTCTAGTCTGGTCTTGAACTCAAATCTCACCATAGCCACCAAGTGCTGGGATTACAGATGTGAGCCACCATGCCTGGTTTACACATGACCTAATCTTATCTTCTAACGTAAATGATCAGGATATACGATTCTGTTGTGTACCTGCACAGGTGAGGCAGTGATGCAGGCAGCCTAGTATTCTTGTACCTTGCAAAGTGTAAGGGAGCCCGGAGTCCCTGGGAGCCGTATTCCCAGGCCCCCTGAAGAGTTTATCACCATGCAAATGGGGCCAAGAGAGGACATTTGGGTGTGCTTTTATAGATTTGAATATATGTCCCATGATATCCTATGACACCACTCCCAGCTGCTTGGCAGCCTCCCTAACGATATTACTCATCTGCCCATCACCAAGAAGGGCATATAGCCAGGATTTGAGATGCCTATGAAATATTAGCAGCAGGCCCCGCTCCCCTCCACCCAGCCTGTTTAACATCTCCGTATGACCTGTGTCTTATGGCTGAGCCCATTGCAGATGGGTAGCGGTAAGTGAGGAAGCTGGAATAGAAAGGGAGAACCAACATGGGGCAGTAGGTTGGCAAGGAAAGCAGACTGAAACAGAAACACCCGGAAAAGCCAGTCCTAGAGGAAGGACCTGGGGTCATTTGTTTGCAGGGAATGGCTTGACACACCTTCCTTCCACCTGGATCATTGGAGGGACAATGGATGCCTGGCCAGTAGCTGTGACCCTGACTCATGAAGAAAAGACTAAATTATGCTCTCTTAACTGGGCTTAGGGAAGCAAGGAAATGGAAAAATATAATTTTAAAGATTCCTGGTTTGATTGGCTGGAATCGTAAGCGATGTTGATAATCGGCTAGTGAGCTCACAGATCTCCCCAAGCTCTTTCAAGGTCTGGTAAATTGCCCAGTGTCTCTGTGCTGACACTTAGCAAAGATAATGTTTGAACTTCCCTTACCCTTTAATTTTTTTTTTTTTTTTTTTTTTGGGTGGGACTGGACATGAGCCCAGGGTCTTCTGCCTGCTGGGAAAGCTCCCACTTCAGCCACGCCCTTACTTGGGACTTGAACTTCCTAATGACTCCAGAGCATGCGCTCGGCCCTCTCACCCCTGTTTGGAACTGCAAGCGTGGACTGTGCTCTGCGGAGCACAATTTGGGTTACAGTAAATTGGGATGGCTCCTCACTTAATTCAGTTCTGTGAATGCTGACTGCCAGGTACCCCGGGGGTTGCCTACCTCTCAGAACATGCATCTATCTCACCTGCTAGCGTTTTCGGAGGCCAGAAAATGACGGGGAGGAACTGCCATCTCAACACCCCACAGGAATTCACCTCTTTGTTTAGCTTCTGGGCTCTGCCGCAGATGCTGACCGGTATGGTGTTGGTGTCGGGTGATCCGACAGGCTAAGTTTCCATGCTTGTCTCTCTTGTTCCTTATAGAAGTAAAATGGTTTCTCCTGCACCCAGCCCCCATTGTGTTTCCATCTTAAACTTACCTGGAGTGTACTTTCTGGTTGCTGGGTTTTGGCCCTGGCAGTGCATCAAAGAGCTTTAACATATGCATCGATGCTCGAGCCTCACTTTGGGTCACGGTCATGGTCACAGCATGCTTCAGGGACTGTGTTTGTATGTACCCATGGCTAACCTTGTAAGATGGAGAAGATTTAATTTTTTTTCCCAGAACACTAGCCAGTTTTCCCCCCGTTGCTTATTGAGTGGTCTATACTCCCCTACTGGCTTGACTTTAATGTTTTCCTTTTCTTACTATTTTGTTTCATTGAGATATATTTTATATATAAATTAAAAGTCACCCACACACAGTTTATCATTCATTGGTTTATATTTACTTTTACAGTTTCAGAGTTGTGTCACTATGTGTAACTCATTTTATAAAACTTTTTTATTACCCACCCCTCAAGAAAAGCCTGTTCCCATTAGCGGCCATTTCCCATTTCCCCAGCCCCCAGCTCTAGGTAGGCACTGAAGTACTTCCTGTTTCCCTACGGTTACCTATTCTGGACATATACAAACAGATTTATATACTATCTGTCTTTCTGATTGACTTCCTTTCTGCACTTAACCTCTAGTTTCTGGTTCATCGGTGTCTCCTAAGATGTTCCATGTGTAGAAAGCAATTCATTTTTTTATTGCCGAATAATTTGGCATTGTGTGGATATATTATATTTTGCTCATTTGTCCACCAGCTGATGGACATGCCTGTTTGAGCCGTTTAGTGTTATGAGTAATGCTGTTGGGTGGGGCCATAGCTCAGTGGTAAATACTTTAAATACTTGTTTAGATGCACAGGGTCCTGGGTTTGAACCCCCAGCATTGCCAGTAAGTAAATACATTTTAAAAGTGGATATGGCTGCTGTGAACATTAGGTTATGTAATGTGTAAACATCTTGGTGTGGACATATGTTAATGATTTACTTAGGACTAGGATTGTTGGGTCTCATAGTAATCCTGTGTTTAATTAAAAGAAGTCTTTGGGTATAAATGTGTGTGTGTATCTCTGTGTGTGTGTCTGTGTAGGTATATGTTTGTGTGTGTGTGTGTACATGCATGTTCATGTGGGCGAGTGTGTGGAGGTCAGAGGACAATCTTGGATGTGGGTCCCTCTCTTTGACCTTGCTTGAGAAAGCATATCTTAGTCACTGCTGTGCACTCTGAGCTAGCTGACCTGGGAGCCTCTGCTTCCCAGTGACCTGACCCCACCAATAAATCTTATATGACGATGCTCACTTACACTGACTACAAATGTGCAGCTTTAGTTCTGTGCTCCCAGCTCTGTGCTCTCAGCTATAAGCTCTTATGGGAGCCAGCACAGTGCAGTCCTGAAGCCCGTGCTTTCGAGGGGGGAGGGACAAGGAGAGCTGAATCTGCAGATGGGAGTTGCCAAAAAGGATTGCCATTTTTAACAGTGTTAAGTGCTCAATATGGATAGACTACGAATGACTATCTGCTCATTTGACGATCCTTAATTTCTTCCAACAGTATTTTAGTTTCTTGTGCCATTTTTCTTTTATATTTTTATTATTTATTTTTGAGACAGGGTCTCTCCACATAGCTCTGGCTGTCCTGGAACTTACTGTGTGGGTCAGGATGGCACTGAACTCAGAGAAATTCTCCAAAGGTGTGCATCCAACTCTAACATTTCTTGCTTGCCTTTAAAAAAAAAAAATCATTTATGGGGCTAGAAAGTTGGCTTAGGGGTTAAGAGTCCTGGCTGCTGTTCCAGAGGTCCTGAGTTCAATTCCCACACCTATGTGGTTGCTTACATTATCTATGACTGTAGTCCTGTGGGATCCAATGCCCTCTTCTGGTATGCATACATGTAGATACAGCACTGTACAATGAAGTACATACCTTAATAAATGTGAAAAAAACTCTATGTATATGTGTGTGTGTGGGGGTGGATGGATGGATGGATGGATGGATTGATTGGGGTGCTTGAGGTCAGAGGACAACCTGCAGTTCACTCCTTCCACTGTAGGGTGCAGGGGACTGAATGCAGATGCTCAGTGGGTACAGCAGCAAGTGATTTACCTGCTGAGTCATCTCATTCCTCCTGGTTGTCTTCTTAATTACGTTTTTTTTAGGTTTTTCGTCGTTAATACTATTGTATAGGAACAGATCTCATTATTTTTTAAAGATTTAGTGTGTGTGTGTGTGTGTGTGTGTGTGTGTCCTGCGGGTGGGTATGCTCATGCTGTGGCCTGCATGTGGAGTTCTAAAGATTACCACCGGGAGTTGGTCCTTCTGGAACGATGTGGGTCCCAGGTCAACAGGTTTGGGAGAAAAATGCGTGAGCCATCTTGCTAGCCTCTTGCGATTTTTTTCATGGAGCTGTTTCTCTTCATAGGATGTAGAGAGACAGGTTCTGGTGTTTCAAAGCAAGGCATTGTGTAAATCTGTGCTTCCTTGCGATGCGTAGGTTCGGGCTTGCTGTGAGTGGAAGTGGTTGGTTGAGGTGGGGTAGAGGAGCAGCTTGGAAGGTTTTGCCTGTTTGGCTGCCTTTTACTGTGTGTGTCATCTGGATACCTCACCCTGCTCTCTTCTACCTAACAAAGGTCCCCCCCCACCCCCGGCCACACCATTTTCCCTCTTTTCTTTTTCTGCGTGGCACTTAGCGCCATCCTGAAGTATACTGTTTATTTGCTGGTGTGGCTGTCTTCCCTGCTGTCGCCTAAGTTCAGTGAGAAGCAGCACCGTCTCCTTCATGCTGCTGGTCGCTGTGTCCCTAGCACCTAGCCTATAATTTATACTGAGATCAAACATGAGTGACCCTCTGCCTTTCCTAGGTGGTGAGCATGAGGGGATGGGGGACAGGGACTGGTTCCTGGGGTCTCACACATGCCAGGTGAGCATTCAACTACTGGGAAGTTAGGCCAGCTTTGGTTCTGTAGTATCAGCTACAGCCAGGCAGTGGACAGGTCAGCTGCGCTCCAACCCCCCATTCCCAAGCCTACACCAGAGTCTCTGCCAGGAGGACACCTCTTTCCTCTCAACACAGTCACCCACAGAGTACCATCTGTGTCCACATCACCTACACACTCATTTATATTAGCCTTCTTCTGGCAAGTCCTCACACGGCACAACTGACAGGACCTGGAGGACACTAAGGGCGCAAACGAGTCCGCCCGAGGTTGTAAGCGGGGTACGTTGTCGGGACACTCACAGAAACAGTTCGAGATTCTCGTGCTTCACTGAGTGCTGTGTGCAGACTGCTACCCCGCACCCCCGGAGTGTGTGGGCTTGCCTCCAGCTGCCTTCTGCTGGTCTCACAAGTGATTTCTTTCTGGACGCATCTATGGGTGAGTTCTGGGTTCCCAGATGACCCTGTTTGGGCCTCTTCCTGAGGTTGTCACACTGTGCGGGAACTCCCCCCCCCCCCCCCGCAAAATGTTAACTTTTAAAAAGAGCAACAAAAAAAGGAGGTATCCTATGAGGGACTGTGGATTCCTCTCTGGCTCCATCTCGTCTGTCTCCTGGGTCCTGTGTGTGAGGAGGGGGGAGGCGTGCTGTTGCTTGTGAATGACTTGCTCAGGAATCCTGGATTCCAGAAAACCCTGCCTTCCACCTCCCGAGCCGCACGGCCTCCAGTCGGGGAGTGTTGTGAAATTACGTAGCGAGTGTGTCCGAGCGGTGCCTGGGACACCCTCGTAAAATGTGGCCTGCGATTTTAGTTTGCTGTCTGGGAACAGCTTGTGCCTCAGTTTTCCTGACCAGAAAAGCAGGGATAATTCTGCTGTCCACCTGTGTCCCACCCTCCAGCTTGCAGCCTCGAGGACCGAAGGGTTAAGGGCCTCAGGCTTCGAGGGCCTGAGTGGGGGAGGTGTCCCACAAATGGAGTATTGTTGTGCTGTTGACTGATCTGGCTGTTTGAGTCTTCAGTGTTTGGCTTCCTGCACTTAGTACCCCATGTGCTTAATCTCCGGAGCTATTTGTGGTCCTCAGCTACAAGGTGCTTACCTCCTGGGGCTGTGGCCTGGGCCCTCACCCATCAGGAGCCTGCTAAGTTGTGCTGGGAAGGTACGTTTTCATGGTTAAGGCCCCCCCAGCAATCAGGAATGAGAGAAATGCAGCAAGTATGACCCACACGCGGAACTGGTTCTGAATAGGACGTTTATTGAAGAGGTTTCAGCAGGAGGCAGCGGGCGCTTTAATTCCCGAGGTGGTTGGCGGCAGTTCGTGGCTTGCCCAGCCCGAGCCTGTTAACTGCTGGGCTGCCGAACTCCCGAGAGGATGCAGCTCCCCAGCCCCTGGCCACCTTCCCAGGACTGCTCTCTCTGCTGGGATGGGAGCCCTTCTGAGGAAAGCGGTAGGTAGCCTCTGAGACCCGGCTGAGGGTCGCTGAGAGGGGTGCAGCTGGGACTCCGTGAACTCTGGGACTCTAAACCCCGCCTGGCAACCTCTGGGGAACTCGTGCAGCCACAGGCTTGTGGCACAAGGGCTTCCGAGTCTCCCCTGGAGGTTCAGAAATGGAGGGCCACACCTGGTTCAGTGTAGAAAAGTGACTTCTTATTTACCTTGCCTGGGTGCATGCTTCCAGTAGGTTTGGCCATGTGACTGGCAGACAGCCCTGTGGCTTTTGGGGTGCTTTGCCTGGGGACTTCAGAGGTCTTCTCTCAACAATCACGGGTGGGTGGCTAGAGAAGGTCTTGTGTGATCACACCGTCCCCATACCCGCTTACATACATGCATAACGGGAAAACAGTGCCTTCCCCTCCCCCCCCCAGAATCCACAGCGGGTGGTGATGGTGGTTGTTTTAGATGAAATCAAGCTGCACCATTGGTGGGGGAGGTAACTAGTGGGTCTTGGATACCCTAGTGGGTGTCAGGCCAGGTGGAGCCCGCACCTACCATCTGTGTAGCTCTCGGAGGCAGGTGCAGGGAGGCAGGTGCAGGGAGCGGGGGGGGGGGGCACGGCGGCGCGGCGGATCCTTGCTCGGACTTCACTACTTCTTTCTCTTGTGTGTCAAGGCCTCCCTCTTCATGGAGTGGACTGCCACCGGAGCTGCCGTGCCCTGTGTACTGTGTAGCCTCTGGGGTTTTGGTAACAGGTGAGGGAACTGTCGAAATTCTGGTCTTTGTGTGCTCCTCACTGAGGGAGAAGTTTCCTCTCTCTCTCTCTCTCTCTCTCTCTCTCTCTCTCTCTCTCTCTCTCTCTCTCTGCTGAAAACTGGTTGGATGAGTTTCCTCAGGCCTGTCTGGCTGAGGCCTCTTAGCCTGGGTGTGAGGGACTGGGGGATGGGAGCATGTATTGTGGGTGGAGTGGCTTTCTGAGCTGCGCACAGCAGGGTGAGGCGCTGGATTTGAAGATCTGTCCGACTGCGGATCCTTAAGGTCTGCCTTGGAAAAGCCACTCCCCATCATCGCTTCTGGGCTAGGATCCTAAGGCCCTGGTGGAAGCCCGGGCAGAAGCAGGGATGGATTGTGGAGAAGCCATGGAGGAGGAAGTTGGTGTTTTAACGACATCAGTCCAGGAGGGAGCCTCTCTTGTACGCTTGTTTCTGTACCTGGAGGCTCATGCTTAGAATTAGGAAGGAGCCAAGGCTGGGGGAGATACCGTGCTGGCAGCCTCACCCCCACTTCGGACAAGTGTGGGAAAGAAAGGTAAAAGATGGGGTGGGGGGTGTCCCTTTGATGTTAAGATTCATAGGGACCCTTCCCCAGCCCAGATGAGAGCTATGAGCCCCTGTTTCTAGAGGGAGATTCCCCTCCAGCTAAGATTGGAACCTCAGTGGTCCCTGTTGGATAATAGCCTCAGGTCAGGAGGAATTGCATTAGGCTGTTTGGGTGCTAGCTCTTACAGTCCCTTTCGACCCTACCTCCACCCCATTCTAGAAAGGTCACATACAGCCCAAACTGGACACACACTCCCTGTGTAGCTAAGGATAGCTTTGAACTTCCAGTCTTCTGTTTCCTCCTCTGGTTTTACGTAGTGCTAGGTATCAAACCCAATCTTTCCTTCCAGGCAAGCACTTTAGCAACTGGGCAATGTCCCAGCCCTTCCTGCTTTTCTGAAACACCTAATTGACACATTGCTTCAAGTCACCTTGAGTTTTGGGTCACGCATCTTCCCTCTGCACGTGAGCAAGTCGGGGTAGATCTTACTCCTTTCTAGCCAGTGATCTCTGGGGTGCTTCCCCCGAACCCCCACTTCACTCCCTAGATATCAGCTGTGGAATATCTGCAGGTCCTGGGTCTCTACCTTCTTTTCAAACACCTCTTGGCCCCATGGACACCTGAGCTGCAGTCTGATTCTCAGGTGGTGCCTTTTTAGGGCATATTCTCCCGGCTCATCACCTGGGGCCTCTTTCCACCTGTCGCCGGTTGCTTGATCTTCCAGACCTGCCCTGGTCGTCCTTTCCCGCCAAGCAAGTCAGGTGTTCCCAGCCCCCACCCCCACCCCCCACCCCCGCTTCCAGGCCTTGTTGCTCCTTGCTTGCTCTCCCTTTAAAGGGAATCCAGCTCTGCTGACCCCCTTGGGTCTCTTCTGTGCCTGGCTTTCTCCTCATCTGTGACTCAACCAAAATATCACCTCCTTTAACCAAGCTTGCAGGTCCCGGCCATACTTGCTCCTCTGTTAGCCTCTTTTGTCAATTCATTATTGACTTCAGTGCTCGGACTCAGGGCATTGTTACATAGATAATCTGCCTACAAGCCCTTTTCCTTCTAGAGTTCAAGTTCCTCAAAGACAGAGACTGTGTGTCACCAATTCTAGTGTCCCCAGGGCCTAGCATAAGGCTCAGAAGCGTCACATTCCTAAGCTTGGAGGCCTTCCGGAGCTCTCGGGCATCTCATGACTCCACTCTCTGATGTTTGAGTCCTGTCTTCACAGGATAAGGTCTTGAACGCAAGACTTGAAACATGGTAGCAAGCACTCCCCCAACCACGTCCCCCAGCCCGTGCTGCCCCTTAACCCCACTTTGTGATTGATGGCACTTGTTTCTCCTAATAGAAGAAGCTCTTGTGAGTCAGGCCTGTGTGTGATTCATTGTTGTGGCTCCCACATGGCTGCCCCAGCGTCTTTGTGCAAAAAGTAGGCGCTGAATAAATGCTTGAGTGAGTGAATTCCCAGGCTTGAAGCTTAGGGACGGCAGCTAGTGTTATCTCCAAGTGAGAGGAGGCATGGAGGTGCGTCCAGGAAGCAGAGATAGGCCAGTCACTGTTCCATTGCTGTGAAGAGGCATCGTGGAAAGCTGGTAGTTTGGGGGCTTGCTTATGTCTTCAGACCTTTTGGCGGGGAGCTTGGCAGTAAGCAGGTGGGCATGGTGCTGTAGCAGTAGCTGAGAGCTTACATCTGATTAATAAGTTGGAGGCAGAGAGGGAAGGATGGAGAGATGGAGGGGATGGGGAGGGAGAGGAAGGCTGGGTCTGGTGTGACACCTCCAGTGACAGACCACATCCAACAAGGCCATGCCTTTTAATCCTTTCTAAACAAATCCACTAACTGGGAATCAAGCATTCCATTTATCTGAGGGGGGGAGGGGGGCATTCTCATCAAAACTACTACAGCAGGCTACAGTCCTGGGCTACAGCTACACTACAGCTACAGTCCTGGGCTATAGCTACACTACAGCTACAGTCCTGGGCTACAACTACACTACAGCAGGCTACAGTCCTGGGCTATAGTGACACTACAGTTACAGTCCTGGGCTACAGCTACACTACAGCAGGCTACAGTCCTGGGCTACAGCTACACTACAGTTACAGTCCTGGGCTACAGCTACACTACAGCAGGCTACAGTCCTGGGCTACAGCTACACTACAGCTACAGTCCTGGGCTACAGCTACACTACAGC
>NC_034596.1:71874686-71982648 GCF_900095145.1 Mus pahari
AGCTACACTACAGCAGGCTACAGTCCTGGGCTACAGCTACACTACAGCTACAGTCCTGGGCTACAGCTACACTACAGCAGGCTACAGTCCTGGGCCACAGCTACACTACAGCAGGCTACAGTCCTGGGTTCTTGTATTCTTCTGCCTTTTTCCTGTTTGATACTCCCCGTGACTTAGGAGCGCAGGGTCCCTCCTTGCTGCTATGACCATCTGAAGCTGTTCTCCATGTGACTTAGGAGCGCAGGGTCCCTCCTTGCTGTTATTACCATCTGAAGCTGTTCTCCAGATCCCAAGGACTAGTGTGAAGGATGGAGTGTGTTGCTCACTTATTTGTGCTTTTGCTCCCACAGGGCTTTGACTGTCTTTTCCCTTGGGCTTGTGGCTCCCCACGGTTCTGCTGCCTCTGCCATTTCACCCTATGGAATGCCGAGGAATGTGTCCTGTCACACTCGCTGTGGAAGCTCTTACTGACCCGGGCTTCTCTGGTGTGAGTTTCAGTTGAGCTGCTCTTGTGAGCTTGTGAGAGAGAAACCTTGGTCTGAACTGTGTTGGGACCCTAGAAGATGGATACACACTGGGTTAGTGGGAAGGGCTAGGACACTGCTGGTCCACCACGTTTGACTTGAGCCATTATTATTATTATTTATTGTATGCATGTGTGTGCATGTGTGTGCATCTGTCCATGAATATGTGTGAGTGTGTTTTGTATGGGTGTGTGAAGCTGGTTCTCTCCTTCACTACATTAGTGCCAGGGATGGAACCCATTGTCTTCTGGCTCGGTGGCAAATCCTTTACCTGCTGAGTTATGATGTGAGATATGGGTGGGCACAAATTTAGGTCGAAGTGAGGAGAATATTTCATCTGGTGCTTGTGGAGCAAGTATTCTCTTCTCCGGTACTTGGTCGGCTCTCTGTATGTTGATACGCTGGTTACTTGCACCCTCCGGTCTTGGAGACAGACGAGGTTATTGTGACCACTTATCTGATGGAGAACTCGAAGCTTAAGGCCACATATAGTTGCAGATCTACCTGCTTCCAAGCCTGTGGTATGAAGTAGTGCATGCCCATGTCGTCTCTTCTCTACTGAGAGCTCTGAAGGCCCCAATAGATTCCCACTGTGTTTCTCCCCTGCCTCTGAAGCAGTAACAAATGCTATAGCTGTGGTTCCTTTTCTCCTTTTGTAGCCAGCTTCTGACAGGCCTCAAAGCAAGGAGCACTCCAGATGGGGGCGGGGCTAATAACAAGGAGAGTTTTCAGGGCTGGGGCTTCCAGTCCTGACCTTGACGGTTGCTAATAATTAGTAGTGATTGTGAATGAGAGAATGAGTGTGTGTGTGTGTGTGTGTGTGTGTGTGTGTGTGTGTGTGTTTAAGTGCTAGAGATTGAACCCAGGACCTAGTACATGTTAGGTAAGTTACCACTTAGCTTTATCCCCACAACAGCTTAGGTCATGATCTCAACTACTGTTTAGCCTTCTCCTGCCTATGGGAGGTAGCGAGAGGTGTTCTAGAACTGTAGGTCTTCCCGTGGATGTTTATTGAGCACCTAAGGGTGCCTTGCCCTTCACCCTCAACCCCTTTAAACCTAGAAATGAAGGGCTAAAGAGAGCGCTCAGAAGTTAAAAGCACTGACTTGGGTTCAGTTCCCAGCACCCACATGGCAGTCCACAGCCATCTGTAACCCTAGTTCCAGACAATCCAGTGCCACCTTCTGGACTCTGTGGGCACCAGGTGCACAAGTGATGCACAGATACATATGAAGCAAAGCACCTGTACACATAAAATCAATGCCAAAAGAAAAAAAAATTGTTTTAAACCTACGGAGGAAAGGCTCCTTCAGTAGGTTTGCAGTTCTCCCCCCCCTCCCCCCCCAGCACAGCCTTCAGGAACCTTTACTGCTTCCAAGGCCTTGGCTGCTTCCTCTTCTGTGCCCTGTATCTTTCTCTGCTTGGTGACAAGATTTGCCAGAAGCCGGAGAGACTTAGCCCAGCCGTGAGCAGAAGTACCCCCTCCTCTGTCCATGTGAAACTTCTTGCTAGGCTGCTTTCTTTGGAATACGTATAGGGAGACCTTATCGCTGCAGTCCCGTGTGTGGACTTGGCTGCTTGCCCTTTCCTCCAGCCTTTTATGACTGATCACTGAGTCTGTGGCATGGCAGGGCTGCCTCTGTGGGGCCAAGGATGACGAGATTGCTGGGGTGAATGATCAGTCACTGATGCTGGGGACGTCTGGGCTCATGGAACTCTCTGGCAGTGACTAATGTGAGCACTTGGAGGAGGAACTAGCTTAGGTCATGATCTCAACAACTGTTTAGCCTTCTCCTACCTATGGGAGGTAGTGAGAGGTGTTCTAGAACTGTAGGTCTTCCCGTGGATGTTTATTGAGCACCTAAGGGTGCCTTGCCCCGTTCAGACCCAGTCTGCTGGGTTTCTACAGACTTAGGCCTGAAGAAACATTTACTTATATCAACCTCATGAACCAGTGTGTCAAGTGACATCCAGGATCATTAGAGCAGAAAGAAGCATAGTAGTTGTTCCCTGTTTCCACTGTCTGTCTGTCTCTGTGTCTCTGTCTCTCTCTGTGTCTGTCTGTCTGTCTGTCTGTCTGTCTCTCTCTCTCTCTCTCTCACACACACACACACACACACACACACACCACACTCATGCGCACATACACACACATGCATTTTAAAGCATTAAACTTTTAGATTTTTTTTTTATGTGTATAAGTGTTTTGCCTGAATGTATGCATGAGGTCTCCACAAGGGTGATACTGGGAACTGACCCTGGTTCCTCTGTGTGAGCAAGTGCTCTTAACCACTGAGCTAGCTCTTCACTTCCCTTGCCCCCCAATCTTCAAGGTAGGGGGTGTCAAACTTTATTCTGGTCTCATGGGGCTATGTGTTCCTTTTTCTTTCTCTCTCTATAGCTTTCAGAGGCTGCTGTGTGCCCTTTGACTTTGAGATCTTCCTCTGCGGTCAAAGGCAACATCTCCCAACCTGACTCGCCTTCCTCATCCTGTAGACTTCTGACTCAGGCTTCTGCTCCGTGCCTTTTATGTTGGGCTTACTCAGATAATCCAAGATAATTTCCACTTCTCAATATTCTTTTACTTCCGTGGTTTTCAACATGTGGGTCATGACCCTTTCTGGGTCAAACAACCGTTTCCTGGGGCACCCGTTAGATATCCTGCATATCGGATATGCACTATTCATAACGGTAGCAAAATTATAGTTATGAAGTAACAACGAAAATAATTTTATGGTTGGGGGCTACCACGCCAGGAGGAACTGTTTAAAGGAGCGAACTGTTAGGAAGGTTGAGAACCACTGCTTTATTTGATCACATTAGGTTCCAAGGATTGGGATGTGAATGTCTTTGGTGGTGTGGGGTACTATTTGACCAGCAATAGAGTATACAGGGAGGGGTTATGAATGGTTGAAGCAGAGTAGATTCTGAAAGTGGCGGCTGGGCAAGGGGAGGGAGAGGGGGAGGGGAGGGGAGCTTTCAAGTATGAGAGACATGATGAACATATGCATCCCTCGCGAGAGCAAGGAGCAGTAGGAGGTAGGATTGTGTCCTCCCTCTAAAGCGAGGTGCCAGGGGCTCCCCTTCTCCTCGAAGGCCAAGCTGAGTGTTTTGGACGTCAGTCTGTAGGCCTGGTCTTCCTCTGGGATTCAGGTGTGAGGACCCCACTGACCACCTCCTATCCTCGGGGCAGCCGTGGCCTTGCTGCCTTCCAGCCAGCCAAGGGCTCCTGCTGCTCCTGGGTGGTGGGAAAATGGATTCTTCAGAGAAAATGAGTCCCAGCCAGCTGGGCCAGGCTTGGGTGGCCCTGAAACCCCGGTCACACTGTTCACACAACCTCTCCAGAACACATTGCTCACATGGAACACAAGCACTCCCTGGGGATCGTCTCGGGGCACAGGGCCCTTGAGTCTCTAGGAGGCGTGGAATGGGCCTGTGACACACACTGGGGATAGTGACAGCCACACCCCCCGGAGAGCCCCCCCCCTCCCCGAGAACCTCAGAAGGGGATGTGTAGCTTTAAGAACACATTGGCAGAAGCAGGGCTTCTGGGAACACTTAGGCAGTAAGTCTGATGTGGGGGGTGTGTGCCGACTTGTGGGGAGAGCAGAGCCGGGTGGTTTGTGGATCTCGCGTGAGAGCTCTAAAGTTCGCATTGCTCCTCCACCTGTTTCAGTGGGAAAGTTGTTCTCTGGTGCTTCCTTCTGCCACCCTCTCTAGGGAGGTTCTGAAAGTAGAGTCAGGGATTGCTCTGAGGAAGGAAGGTCAAAGGTCCTTTGGCTGCTCTGATGTCCAGAGGTTGGGATGGGAGGCCAAGAAGGCTAGTGGATGGAGGCTAAACTGAGGAAGGATTGCTGCTTTCCAAGGGGCTGGATGAATTCTCACCCCACAGGGACCCATGGACTTTGGATCCCCTCCACCCCCACTCCTTTTCTTTGTGCTGCTGAGGTAGGTGTGGCACGGGGGGCTTCCTGGGTAGGGTGAAGGGTAGTAGGTAAAAGATTAATTGGAGCCCGAATTTTTACAGGGAATCTCCAACCTCCCCACCTGCCAGACTTGGGGTTCGCCCCAAGCATGCTCTTTAACTCTTCCTGCCTTCTCCGCTTACCCTCCAGAGAGGGACAGTTAGAGGAAGTGTAGACAATTCTCGGGGGTCCCCCCAGGATCCAGCAACAAGTTCCAGAAGGCTCCAGTGGGTTCTTCTGTGGGAGGATCTTTTGTGAAGGGAAGAGTGACTGGCAAGAGGCCCGAGGACAGTACAGAGCCTCTGTGGATTTAGGGGTAACCCCCTTTTGGGTCAAAGAGAGGGCACGCTATTGAGACATAGTTGGAAGAGAAAGGTGCAGGCTTGGCTCCAGTCTACTGCTAGGAATCCCAGGGGCCTGTTGCAGCCTGCCTGCCTCCCTCCCTGCCTGGGGAGACTCAGGGAAGGTCCTTGCGGGGTGGAGCCATACACTTCAGATGGGTGTGGGTGGAGGAAGGCAGTAGATATATTTCAATTTAGATATAGAAGGAGAGGAGGGAGGGGAAGGAAGGAAAGAAGGAGAGAAGGAAGGAAGGGTGGGTTTCTCTTCCTTGGATTCTTTGGGGGACGTCTCAAAGAGGGCTTTGTAGGGTAGGACTTGAGATTCAGTTCTCCAGAAGGCTGGCTTATGGATTGATAACTTGCTGGTTGCCCAGTGCTGAAAGCTGAGCGCTATTTCCACAGGAGATAGCTGGAGACCTGACTGTGCTAGGACGGGTGGGCTTGAGTCTTGCCGGCGGCTGCTTCTCTTTCCCGGGTGGACCTTGTCTTAAAAGACTTAAAAGGCCTGGCAGTGGTGGCTCATGCCTTTAATCCCAGCACTTGGGAGGCAGAGGAGGCAAGGAGAGGGGCCAGCTCTGGTCTACAGAGCAAGTTCCAGGACAGTCAGGGCTACACAGGGAAGAACTGTCTCAAAAAACAAAAACAAAAACAAACAAGTAAACAAACTAAAGTTTGAGGAACCAGATTCTGGTCCTGGCTTAGGGTGAATCTTTCACAGTGGGTGCTGTTCATCAGAAGAAAGGACAGGTTGCTCTGCCCTAGGGAGCATTTGGGGAGGATTTGGCTTAGGGGGTCTACGCTGTGTACCTGGCAGTGACTCAGGACAGCCTCTCAAATAGGAGATGTCTTCCGTCATGTTCCTTGCTCCTCCATGTTCCCTGCCACTTGGGTTCTTTGGATCCTCCTTTCTTGGCCTCTCTCTCCAGGAGGGGGACCCTTGTGATCACAGGTAGGACCCCAGATCACTGCAAGTCTGAGGATGTCATCTGACCCTGGGAATTCTCTGCTCACTGCTTCCCCTATGGCCCATGGTCCCAGAGTCTGTACTGTCTGTTTTGTTCCAGTGCTAGAGTAAGTCTTCAGAGACTGGTGACAGGTCCAGAAGTAACCTTCTCAGTCCTTCGGATGGTCATATAGGTCTCAGGCTTTCAACTTAACGTGTGTCCTTGTAGCTTATCCTAAGTCAAAGCAGTGGCACGCAGGGACCGTAACTAATGCTTTGCTGGTACGAGGTCCTTTAGTGTGGTAGCAGCTGTGAGAGTGTGGGGCCTGGAGTCCCAAGTGTGGCACAGTCCCATACTCAGTACTTCTGGACAAGGACACTCAGAATAGCATCCACTGCAAGGCATTGCCAGGGATAGGTGAGGCCACCCTGTAGCCCTCAGACCGTGAGCGAGTGAGTGTTCTGTTTTGTTTGGGCTCCAGGGGATGCAGGCAGGTGGGTACCCTGCTTTCAACAGGCCTGCTGGATTTGCAGTCAGAAAGCTAACTAAAGAGTGATTCTCAGAAGGTACCTTTTGGAGCCTGACCCCCATGATTTTGTGTGTGTGTGTGTGGGGGGGGCTGTGGTGACTCTCTGCAAGGCTAATGACCTGGCTGGCTGTGAAATCCATTTGGGAATTGGGTCTTTTCCGTTTAGCCTCCCCTCAGGAGCTGACCTGACCCAGGGGCTAATCTGAGAAAGGTCTCAAGAGAACCTTGGGTCGCTGCTTCTGGTCCCAGAGAGGATGCTCGAGAGAAAACTTCTGAAGTTCTTTGCTTGGTTGTTTTCTAGCTGAGTCTGACCTGGGTGGAGGCCGAGAGCAATGTAGCATTTGAACCCTGGCTCTGTGGACAAGGGTGAGCTGGTTACCATAAAGAAAGGCTCTTGGAGGGATGGAGGGAGCAGCAGAGCAGAGCAGCAGCAGCAGCAGTGCAGCAGCAGCAGAGCAGCAGCAGCTGCACACTTCTCTGGAGTGTCTCCCCCTCCCCCCAAGATCAGCTCCTGTGCTCTAGGCAGAAGCAGACACCAGCACCAGACACCAGAGCCGCCATTGGGCTCTCACCTGTCATGTGATAGGCTTATCTAGAGTAACTCACAGGGCTCTGCATAATCCCCTGCTGAGACACAGTGACCAAGTACTGACCCTTCTATTGGTCTGAGTTATTGCTGGACCACAGGTGGGTCTGAGCTTGCTTAGCTTTTAGCTTAATAAAGCAACACTCTGGGGGATGTGGCTCCCTTGGTAAGGTCCCCTCCCAGCATTTAGGAAACCCTGGGGTTGAGCCCCAGCACCCCATAAATTAGGCATGGTGGCATGTGCCTGTAATCCCAGGAACCAGGAGGTGTGGGTAGAAGGATCAGAAGTTCAGGATCATCATTGGGAGCTAGCTGGAGGCCAGCCTTAAACATTGAAGACCCTATCACAAAAAGAAGAGGGGGAAAAATCTAGTTAAAACTAGCAACGTGTTAACCATTACTAGTCACCAGACTGGTCCTAATGATCCCTGATCATGTAACTGGTAGCCCAGGGCCGAGGGTCTTAAGCTAATCTCAGTTCCACGCTGTGTGAGAGTAGAAGAGGAGGCCAGAGGCAATCAGGGCTCGGCAGAGGCCTCCAGGCTCGCTGCTTCTGGTCCCAGAGAGGATGCTCGAGAGAGACTGGAAGGTTGAATGCAACATGGAGTAGGTACGGAGAGAGAAGGCCAGGCAGAGAGGCAACGTTTTTGCAGGAAGCGGAGGGAGTCCAAAGACCCTGGTTTCTAGGTGAGAGCAGAGACACAAGGAAATGGACGGAAGTGACAACTGTTTATAGATGGGTCCTCTCGGTATAGCTTGCCTGTGCACCAGGCCTGGTCTGGTAGCTTCTGTGTCTCAGGTTGGAGTTAAAAACACTTGGGAGAGTAGAGGTGAGAAAAATGCCTAAAGTTCTTCCTCTTCCTCTCCCCCCTCCCCCCTGAGAAACCCCCCCCCCACAAGGGAAAACAACTGAGAGAGCATTCTGAGGTGTCCCCCCCCCCCCCGCCTCCAGCTGTGAGCAGTAGTGCCATCTGCTCAGGGACTAAAGTCCACCTGTGGCTGTGTTTGTCTCACCTGGGCGCAGCTTCCTGCCTGCTGAGCCGTTCTGCCCGGCTGTGCTAAGAGGAGACTCAGCTGTGGCTCAGCGCAGGGGAATTTCCTGCCCTGGCTGAGTCAAAGGCCTGCCTACAGCAGGTACCTGGGAGCGGGGCAAGGAGGAACGTTGGCTCAGTTTTCGTCATCTTCTCTCTTCCCTCTGAGTAGAGAGAAAGTTTCAGGTACTGGCGGAGACACTGGGTGCCCTGAGATTTTCAGTCCTTCTGAGAGCATTACTTGCTGGCTGTAAGAAATTAGGAGCCTGGGCTGGTGAGACCGCTCAGTGGATAGAGGTGTCTAGCTTGGTGATGACTTGAAATTAATTGGCAGAAGGAGAGAACCATATATGTCCATATATCACATATGCATATATATGGTTTATACATACACATGTACGTATGCATACACACAACATAAACACATAAATATATATATTATTATTATTTTTTTTTTTTTGGTTTTTCGAGACAGGGTTTCTCTGTGTAGCTCTGGCTGTCCTGGAACTCACTTTGTAGACCAGGCTGGCCTCGAACTCAGAAATCCGCCTACCTCTGCCTCCCAAGTGCTGGGATTAAAGGCATGCGCCACCACGCCCGGCTATAAATATTTTTTTTTTTCTTTTTTAAAATAGAACCAACTTTTGGCCTACCCTATGCAGTGACGCTTAGCGTGGGCCCAGAGGGGCGGGCACGTAGGCTGCACATTGTGATAACCACCATTGTCATCATGTACTGATGGCTTGTGGAACATTCACTCTGCCATTCACTCACCGTGCTCTGAGGCAGGCAGTGGGGTTGCATTACCTTTTGAGGGCATAGCTCTGGGGTACGCTCTGTTTTACGGGTAAAACCCAAGAGGCTGGGCACTTTGCCTAAGTGGCTGGCTTGTCTAGTTTTCTTCCTTTTTAAAAAAATAATAGTTTTTTGATAGGGTTTCATGAGGCCCAGGCTAACCTGGCCCTCACTGTATGGCTGAGGATAACCTTGAACTTATTTTTTTTTAAGATTTATTTATTATTTAGCTGTCTTCAGACACTCCAGAAGAGGGCGTCGGATCTATTTATGGATGGTTGTGAGCCACCATGTGGTTGCTGGGAATTGAACTCAGGACCTTCGGAAGAGCAGCCATCTCTCCAGCCCCAACCTTGAACTTCTGATGCTCTTGCCTCTACTTCCCAAGTGCTGGGATCACAGATATGTGCCACCATGCCTATAGTCTTACACAGTGCTAACACTTACAGCCTTGGGCGTGCCAGGCAAGCGCTTTACCAGCTGAGCTCTAGTCACAGCCCTTAGACCCGGGGTTCTTCAGCAGGCACCCTAGACTATTGTGTTAGCTTAGGTAGCCCCTCTACTACCTTGAGTGACCTCACCAGTCAGTGTTCATAGTCTGAGGGAACGATCTTCCCTGGGGTTTAGTTTTGTGTTTTTGTTTTTAATTTATTACATTTACTTATTCGGGAGCTGCACGTGCCGTGGCACACGTGGGAAAGTCAGAGGACAGCTTTCAGGACTCAGCTCTCTCTCTTCACCATGTGGGTCTCAGACGCAGTGCAGATTCACAGGCATGGTGGCAAGAACCTTTACCTGCCGAGCATCTCCATGCCCTTGTTTTTAAGATTGTGGTAAAACATGCAAACGTGAACATTGATCATCTTAGCCATTTGTAAATGTAGTTCAGTGACATCTAGTACTTTTGTGTCGTTACCACACACACAGCTATCCATTCTGAAACCGTTTTCATCTTCTTACACTGAACTTTGCACCCACTCATAGTGACTTGCCATTCCGCCCCCTCCCTGTCTCTGGCAACCTCCCTTCCGTTTTCTGATTCTGCAGTACTCAGAGCCTGACCCTCCCTCCATCTGTGTTTTTGCTCCAGAATCTCCCCGAGGTGACAGCCCCAGGCAGCGATGCCAGGATGCCTGTCTCCACTGCCCTCCACCAAGATGGCAGCCAGGAGCGGCCACGGAGCCTAATGTCCACCACTTCTTCATCCGGCTCCTCCCGTGACAGCCACAGTGCCATGGAGGAGCCCACTGGCTTGGAGGCTTCAGCCCAGAACGGGACAGGCTCCCCTTGGGACCGTCACGTTCCCAACAGCAACAACAACTCCAGCGGCTGGCTGAACATGAAAGGACCTCTCTCCCCATTCAATGGCCGTGCAGGGACGGGTCCTGCCCACCACAAGCTCAGCTATCTGGGCCGGGTGGTGAGAGAGATCGTGGAAACAGAGCGCATGTATGTGCAGGACCTTCGGAGCATCGTGGAGGTGAACGCTGAGTCTGGGAGGGGCTGGCTAGCTCTTCAAGAGGCCTAGGATGCTGGCCTCCAGTGGCCCATCTGTTTAGTACAACCTGTCTCTATATATCTGCTTCCCATAAGGCCACGAGGAAGCTTTGGGGACCTGCCTAGTGGGGACTCTTGGCTTCCTTATGATACCAAGCCACATTAGTAGGATTGTAGAACTTCCCGTAGGTGCTTGGGGAGTGGGCACTGTGATAGCACAGGGAGGGGCTTTAGCCTGACAAGGAGGACCTACGAGCTCTGTAGGTTCATCCAGGTTCCCCACTCTGCTGTTTCATGGCTGTGGAACCTTGAGCATGTGCACAATGTCTGGAGCCTCGGCCTCGGGCTCTTTGCCTGAAAAAGATTAGGCATGGCAGAAGGAAAAGGTTTCCTACGATAGGGCACGCGGGGAAAGGTGACATGTGCCCTCCATCGAGGAACCTGCCCGGTGAGGAGGTAGCTGTGTGAGTCTATCAGGGCTATGCACAAACCCTGTTGACTTAAAGCACCACAAATGAATTCTCTTTCAGACTGTTTGCTTTGATTAAGAAAGTGTGGGGCTGGAGACATGGCTCAGCGATTAAGAGCATTGGCTGCTCTTCCCGAGGACCTGAGTTCAATTCCCAGCAGCCACATGGTGGCTCACAACCATCTGTAATGGGATCTGATGTCCTCTTCTGGTGTGTCTGAAGACAAAAGCACTCATGTGTAAATTACACGAATAAATAAATCTAAAATGAGATCTGGGTGTGGTGGGGTACACACGCCTCTAATCCCGCATTCTGGAGGCAGATCTCTGAATTTAAGGTCAGCCTGGTCCGCAAATGGAGAAAAACCCTGTCTCAAAAAACCAAAAAAGAAAAGAGAAAATGTTTATGTGAATACATATGCATGTGTGTATATGTTTGTATATGTGTATATGTTCCATTTTTAAGTGGTTTTTGAGGATCAAATCAGGTCACTAGGCACGCCAATGACAAAGACCCTGTCTGTCTCCAAATAAGGTTACATCCCAAGTTGCCACGTGGATGTATGTTCTGGGTATAAATACTCATCGCTCAGTACAGTGGCACTTCCTTCGGGGAGCAGAGTGAGGTGTGATTGGGGGTGGGGGTTAGGTGATCAAGCCAAAGGGTGCAGGGTGTTCACACCTCTCTCCGTGCAGGACTACCTCTTGAAGATCATTGACACTCCGGGACTCCTGAAGCCTGAGCAAGTCAGCGCCCTCTTTGGGAACATAGAGAGCATATATGCACTGAACAGGTATGTGCTAGGCCTGTGTTGTCTAGGGGCCTGGGGAGAATCCCTGGATGTCTGGACACACGGGCTGTGATACATAGGCCTGACTGTGGCGATGGGGAGTTGAAGTCTACCGTTGCACAAGATCTTGGTGCTAGGCTGGGAGAGGGCACCAGCTGGCCTTTCCAGGTCACGTGCTTGCAGACTCCAGCACCTGGGCCGGTGTTAGGCCTTGTGTACTTGTGGGCTCCCTGTGGGTGCCTCTTTTATTTCTATATTATCCTGCACATCTTACAGTTCATTTTTCTTCTTTCCCACGGATTCCAAGGGAAGTAAGGACTCTGAAGGTCTGACCTGTTACAGTGGGTTCTCAGCTTGTGGGTTGGGATTCCTTTGGCGAACCTTTGCTTCCAAAAGCATTTACATTATAATTCATAACACCAGAAAAATTGTAGTTATGAAGTGGCTGTGAAAAAATTTTTAGAGAGCTGGAGAGATGGCTCAGAGGTCAAGAGCACTGACTGTTCTTCCATGGGTCCTGAGTTCAATTCTCAGCAACCACATGGTGGCTCACAACCATCTCGAATGGGATCTGATGCCCTCTTCTGGTGTGTCTGAAGACAGCTACAGTGTACTCATATACATAAAATAAATAAATATTAAAAATGAAGAAGAAAGCTTTAAAAAATTTAAAGTCGGGATTGGGGGTCCCCACAACATGAGACACTGTATTAAAGGGCTGCAGCCTTAGGAAGATTGAGAACCACTGTATTAGGATATCACACAGGCCAGGCAAGAAAGGCTTGATAAGCCCGTGAGGATTCAGTCTGCCGTTCTGGGACCACAGACATTCAGGCGAGGGTACTGTCAAGGAAAGCAGTTTAGAGAGCAGCAGTTGCCTGGGCAGGACTCTCCCTCCAGTTCTTTGCACCTGGAGGAGTCTGGGCAGTGTGTAGTTAAAGAGGGTGGGTTACACACACAAGACCTAGGAAAGCACAGAGCGGGGAGAAAGAGGGAAGCAAATGGATGGGAGAGGCTGCTGTCTCCAGTGTATCTCAAGCGCCCCCACCCAAGCTCAGAGTGCCAAGGCTCCTCCTGTCTCTCTGCTCACTGCACTCTCCTATCTGGGAGCGGTCTTTGCTAGCTTCCTCTCTCTCTCTCTCTTTTTTTCTCTCCTTTAATCTCTTCTTTTGTGTATCTGACCCCTGCCTACAGAGGAGCTGTGTCCTCTCCCAAGGTGGGTACTGGTGTGGCCCTCTTCCTCCATTGCTTGCTGAGCATGTGGGTCTCTGGGCATGTGTGGTGTTCTGAATACTTACTGTGGTCTTCCCAGGGGCAGGGTTGACTCAGGGCAGAAGCCGTGACTCACAGCGTGACATCAAGGATAGCTGTGTTCTGTGTCTGAGGAGGTGGGCAGCGGGTATGTAGCTACAGAGGAGGGGGGTCTAATGGTCTCTCTCCTCCCTCCCACAGCCAGCTTCTCAGGGATCTGGACAGCTGCAATAGTGATCCCGTGGCGGTGGCCAGCTGCTTCGTGGAAAGGGTGAGAGTGACTGGGCCCTCCCTCCTTGTCCTGTGCTTCTGGGATTGGGGAGCCCCAATATAAGAGGACACTTAAGCGCTGGGGCATCCCTGTCTAAGGCTGGTAGGTGGGTGGGGGATGCCAAGATGGCTCTGCAGGCTCCAGAGATGAGAAGACTATCCCCAGGAGTTGGGGACCAGTCCTAACCTAACCCCCCTCTCCCATGTCTAGTCCTCTGAGAATCTCCCCGAAATCCTTTCTATTTATTTATTTATTTATTTGGTCTTTCCTTAGAGCCAAGAGTTTGATATATACACCCAGTATTGCAACAACTACCCCAAGTGAGTAAATTTTGGGTAGAGAGGCACAGCTGAGCCATTTGATGAGTATGGGGTTCCTGCCCCCACCCCCAGACCTTCCCCAGATGAGTAACACCCATCCCACCCCTCCCAGCTCAGTGGCAGCCCTCACAGAGTGCATGCAAGACAAGCAGCAAGCCAAGTTCTTCCGAGACCGGCAGGAGCTGCTGCAGCACTCCCTGCCTCTGGGCTCCTACCTGCTGAAGCCGGTCCAGCGCGTGCTGAAGTACCACCTGCTGCTCCAGGTAGCTCGGGCCTTCCCCGTCCAGGTAGCAGACATGTGCCGGGGTGCGGGGGCAGAGCCTCGGAGTCGGTCTCGCTCAGACAGCTGTCACTGTCTAAGGAAATTGCCAAACATTTTGATGAGGAAGAGGATGGCTTCGAGGTGGTGGAGGATGCCATCGACACCATGACGTGTGTGGCCTGGTACATCAACGACATGAAGAGGAGGCATGAACACGCAGTTCGGCTACAGGTGTTCTGGGCTGGGAGGAGACGAGGCTTAAAAGAAGGGGTATTGATTGCGCTATGCTCAGCTGAGTCGGGGGGGGGGGCGTGGTATCTGAGGAAGCCTTTTGGGGTGGCGTCCATGTGAGCTTCCTGGGAACAGTGAGACCTGACTTGGGGTGTCGGTGGGGTGTCTACTGCAGGAGATCCAGTCACTGCTCATTAACTGGAAGGGACCGGACCTGACCACCTATGGGGAGCTGGTCCTGGAAGCCACCTTTCGTGTACACCGCGTGCGCAATGAGAGAACTTTCTTCCTCTTTGACAAGATACTGCTCATTACCAAGAAGCGAGGCGATCACTTTGTCTACAAGGGTCACATCCCGGTAACTATGCTGTCTCTTCTGCTGTCTTCTCTCTGTCCCTATGGACCCTGGCTCCAGCTTCCTTCTAGCTTCAATGGGCTCTGCTGCCATTTTCTGAGACTTGTCTCAAAGTTGGGGTCCCCCTCTCTATTGCTTAATTATCTTGTTCTCTCCCCCCCCCCCAGTGTTCCTCACTGATGCTGATTGAAAGCACCAGAGATTCTCTGTGCTTCACCGTCACCCACTATAAGCACAGCAAACAACAATACAGTATCCAGGTGAGGAGTGGCTTAGGTGAGGGGCTGGGGACCCAGACTTTCAAGCACACTTGCATGTGACTCCCTGTTCCCTGGCTGCCCCATACCTTAGTGTCTCCATCTGTAAGGTGAGATCATCAGGGGCACCTCTCCGAGGTATAGACAGAAATTCTAGCACAGCCCCTCCTACTTTTTCTGCCCCTTGGTAGAAGTACTGTGTGCTGGACAGTTCTGACCTGAAATAATAAACCCAGTTCCTTCCCCTTGGGTCCTCCTAGGCCAAGACCGTGGAGGAGAAACGGAGCTGGACTCACCACATCAAGAGGCTCATCCTGGAGAACCATCATGCCACCATACCTCAGAAGGTTGGCTCCTAGGGCACTCGGATGGGCTAAGCATGACCCAGCTCCCGAGAATCTGCTAGAGCCTTCCTTCCTGGCTCCAGTGCACAGCGGGTGTCGTGCACCGCAGATATACAAGCCATGGGATGGAACTGTGGGTGTCCTCTGAGCAGATGAGGTGCAGTCAGGTGATTACTATGTGGGTTTCTTTTCCTTCCAGGCCAAGGAAGCCATCTTGGAAATGGACTCCTATTGTAAGTTACCCTTTTCTGCCTGATTCGTCCCTAATTGCATACATGGTTAAGTCAGGCCATATCTTGGGCAAATCCTATCTAATATGTTTGTCTAGGAGCAAAAAAAAAAAAAAAAAAGGGGGGGCTCTTGTTGTCCAGGGCTGGGGATTAGTTGTGTAATGAGTGACATGGTCCAACTGAATGCCTGGGCTTCTCAGTGCTTGAAGCAACCAATTGTAAGAAGATGGAAGATGAGGGACCTCCAGAGAGGCATCCAGCACCATCAGTAGCTGGTGTGGGTGAAGAATACACCATCCGGTATGGGCAGCTTCTAGTTAGGCCGTTGGGGAACCAGAGACCTAATTATTTCTCTCCTGGCTACAGATCCCAGTCGGTATCGCTGCAGCCCAGAGCGGATGAAAAAGGCCTGGTTCTCCCAAGATGAGGTGTCTACCCACGTGCGCCAAGGACGTCGGCAGTCTGGTGAGGAGGGAAGGGCTGTGTGGACAAGAACCTTCTTTATAGGATCCTGGCCCAGGCTGGGATCATTTGCAGCAACATAGTGGGGCGCTGCTCTCTTCAAAAGGCTGGGGGGGGGGGACAGCAGGATGGGTCGGTAGGCGTCTGTGGGCTGTTTTCTCTTTATGCCGGGGTTCCCCTCCACCAGCTACCTCCTATGCCCTCTGCTCACCAGGGCTGTCCACCTGCTCAAGGGCCTGGGGATATTTGTTATTCAGGACTTGACATCTCCTCTTAGCCATCTCAACCTCCTCGCATTGCTGCTCGGCCAGAGTAGCACTTGGAGATCATGGATAGTTTCTACGTTCAGGTCTCAAGTGACAGCAGAGGCTGGGTGGACGGAAAAAAATGCTTAAACCAAGTGGCACCAAATCCAGACAGGAAATATTTATTTTGGGTCATGCCATTTTTCCTCTCTTGGGTTTTCTTCCATGACGGGATTTGCTAATGTGCTCGTGGAGTTATTAGAATGAAGCGTCTGTTGAGAGAGAAAAAAACCTTGCTTTTTTTAAGTCTTAGCTCGGCCGTGATGGTGTGGGGTGGGTATGTTTCTGTGATCGATTCTCCTTTTTTTTTTTTTTTTTTTTTTTTTGGTTTTTTGAGACAGGGTTTCTGTGTAGCCCTGGCTGTTCTGGAACTCACTTTGTAGACCAGGCTGTCCTCGAACTCAGAAATCCGCCTGCCTTTGCCTCCCGAGAGCTGGGATTAAAGGCGTGCACCACCACCGCTTGGCCGATTCTCCTTTTTTCCTCTATTTCTCTCTAACAATAAGTCTGAGCCCCAGATGCAGATCTGGATTAAGCTGGGGGCGAGTCTGGAAACGAGATCCATGCTACAGTTGCTTCGAACAGATGCTTTTAGATTGAGAATATTGTTTTGGTTGGATTCATGAGTGTTTGGGTCGTGTTTTGCTACCACCTTCAGGGTCCTTGAACACTTGGGATTGATATCTGAACTTTGGCCTTTGAGAAAGTGGAGCCCGGTGGTCTCTGGGGAGTTTTCACATTTGCAGTGTTTGCTATTATTCCAGGCGACTCCCTTCTAGGCTAACCTAATTTGGCATTTAAATTTTATGATTAAAAGCCTCAAACTGAGCTGTTGCTTTATTGGTCGCAGGCCTTCTGTATTTCTCTTCCCTTCTGTAATTCTCTCCCTTCCCTCTAATGGTCTCTCTCAGCTTGCCATAGCTTAGCACTAGAAGAGTCTAGCAATGGTAGTTGTTCCAGTTTCTTTTCTGGTACGGTGATAAAATACTCTCCCCCAAAAGCACCTTAGGAGACGAAAGGGTGCATTCAGCTCACACCCTGTTGAGGGAAGTCAAGGCAGGAACTTAAGGCAGCCCCACTTGCTATTCTACATATTACCTGTGGCCAAGGAACTCCCTTCACAGCTGAGAAGTACAGCAGGAACCGTGGAGGAGGATGCTTGCTAGCTGACTCTCTATGGCTCATGCTTAGATAGCTTCTTTTTTACAACCTAGGGAATGGTGCCTCCCACAGTGGGCTGTGTCCTCCTACATTAATTAGCAATCAAGACAGTCCCTCACAGACCTGCCCACAGACCAACCTGATAAAGACGGTTACTCACTTGAGACTTTCAGGTGGTTCTAGACTGTGACAGGTTGACAGTTATTGCCAATTAGGATAGCTGTGGTATTAATACCATTGTCTGTCATGACATCAACATCAGAACTTTAGCTCTAAGAGGTGGGAATAAGAGCTCAGTGGCAGAGCACTTGGCTAGTGTGCCCTAGGTTCAAGTCCTCAGTATCACAGAAGACAAATAGTGCCTCCCAGTCAGGTGGTGGTGTTAAACACCTTTAATCCCAGCACTCAGGAGGCAGAGACAGGTAGATCTCTGAGTTTGAGGCCAGTCTGGTCTGCAGAGTTCTATATATATAGCCAGGACTATACAGAGAAAACCTGTCTCTTAAAAAACAAAATAGAAAAGCCCCCCAAACTAGAAAAGTACCCCTTGATACACACATCCCACCAGCAGCAGCTCTGAGGCACAGCTCTGCTAATGTATTTAAAGTAATTGAAGTGTGTACTTTACACAGGTGGTGTATATATTGTGTGAATTATAGCTCAATACAACTGTTGTCTTTTTACCTCAAGACTGTAGCTGTCCAGGATGGTTGGGAAATGAGCTGAAATTTCCATGTGGCTGAGATTTTAGCCTGTGACTACTTAGAGAGTTGGCTTTTTATTTTATCTTTTTATTTTTATTTTTTTATATTTTTTCGGAGCTGAGGACCAACCAAACCCAGGGCCTTGCACTTGCTAGGCAAGCTTGGCTTTTTAAAGACTTGTTAATTTTTCTGAGACATGCTTCATCCTCGGGAGCCTTCTAGAAGACCACAGTTGTACTTTTCCTTTTCTGGAGCTGGTGGTGCAATACTACTGATGGTGTGAGAGCTACCAGATGTGATGGTGGCAGCACTGTCGGTTGCCATGGTGATGGCCTGTATTGAGGTTCATGTTCATCATGACATTTCTTCCATAATACTGGGGAGTGTCCATCCTCTTACTCCTAGCATGTTCCCTAGAGTGGCTCTTCTTTCTCCTGTGTGGTGGATGGAGATCAGCTGATGGATTTGGGGGAATTATGTGTAAAAACAGACCTTGGAGTTACAGAGAGGAAGGACTGAGACCACATGCTTAGGTTCCCAGGCTCAGGGTCTTATGCCTCCTCCTCCTTCTTCCCTCCTTCTCTCTTCCTCCTCCTCCTCCTCCTCCTCCTCCTCCTCCTCCTCCTCCTCCTCCTCCTCCTCCTCTTCCTCTTCCTCCTCTTCCTCCTCCTCCTCCTCCTCCTCCTCTTCCTCCTCCTCCTCCTCTTCCTCTTCCTCCTCTTCCTCCTCCTCTTTCTCCTCCCCTTCTCTTCATCGTCCTCATCCTCCTCTCCCTCGTCCTCGTCCTCGTCCTCGTCCTCCTCCTCATACTCCTCCACCTCCTCCACAGCTATACCAGGCAGACAAAGCCACCATGATATAAGTAAGATCTGTCATAGCTTTTAAACTCTTATTCTTCTTAAAAGGTTTCAATGGAAAGAATAGAACATTTCTACTTCCCACTTTGTTACATTTTAAAACCTTTAATTTTAATTTAATGCTACACGTATTTCTCTCTGTGTGTAATGTGTGTATTCAAGTGCTATGGCCTTCCACCATGTGTGTTATGGGGACCAAACTCAGGCCGTCTGGTTTGGCAGCAAGTGCTTATCCTGATGAGCCCTCTTCCTCATTATAAAATCAAGTGAGGGTCATTGGTGCTTGCCACATAAGAATGTGGTCCTGAGGGACTGGAGAGATGGCTCAGAGGGTAAGAGCACTGTCTGATCTTCTAGAGGTCCCGAGTTCAATTCCCAGCAGCCCACATGGTGGCTCACAACCATCTATACTAGGATCTATACTTCTGGCATGCAGGTGTCCATACAGATAGAGCACTCATTTATATAAAGTAAATGAAAAAATAAAAATAAAAACAACCTGTTATGGGTCTGTTTAATCTCAAATTGGGGTTTCTACTCCACCTTAGATTATTCAGTTCCAAGATAAAAGATACATAGCCTTTATATAGGCAGATATCTACCCACCCCCGGTATCAATAACTCTGAGTTATGACTTGATTTATTCCATCTGGGCCACTCTTAACTCTTTTTTTTTTTTAAGATTTATTTATTAATTATATGTAAGTACACTGTAACTGTCTTCAGACACACAGAAGAGGGCGTCAGATCTCATTATGGATGGTTGTGAGCCACCATGTGGTTGCTGGGACTTGAACTCACGACCTTCAGAAGAGCAGTCGGCGCTCTTAACCGCTGAGCCATCTCTCCAGCCCCACTCTTAACTCTTAATAGGCTAGCCTTCATGGCCATGTTTTCATGACTCACCTACCCCATGGCATCTCTCCTCTCCCACCTTCTCTCTCTCCTCCTCATGGTCCTTGCCTCTGACCCCAAGCCCGGGAACCAAAACAACCCCGACAATCTCCTGCCCAGCTATAGGCTGCATGCAATCTTATCACCAACAGAGATAACTTGGGGCAAGGCTACATAGCATCACTGGGGTTTACCTGCAAATTCTCTCATCCCTGGGGCAACCAGGCCTTGGGGGGCCAGTATTTAGCATTACAACACGTACCAAAAGACCAAACCTCAACACTTGGACCTCAAGTGGATTCTGCAGTTCGCATATTAAAAGTCAGACACAGCTGTGTGTGCCTCTGATTCCAGTGTTGGGGAGATGGAGGCAGAAGGGTCCCTGGGGCTTTCTGGATAGTCAGTCTAGCTGATTGGTGAGCTCTAGGTTCCATGAGAGACCCTGCCTCAAGAAATAAGGTGCGGGGGGGGGGGCGGGGGGCTAGTGAGATGGCTCAGTGGGTAAGAGCATCCGACTGTTCTTCCAAAGGTCCGGAGTTCAAATCCCAGCAACCGCCCTCTTCTGGAGTGTCTGAAGACAGCTACAGTGTACTTACATATAATAAATAAATAAAATCTTAAAAAAAAAAAGAAAGAAAGAAAGAAATAAGGTGCGGCACTCCTGAGGAAGACATCTGATATTGACCTCTGGTCCTTCACATATACACAAATACATGCTCGTACATGTGTGAGCACAAAACAACAGAAGTGTGTGCAATTAGGAGCCAGAGGCATGTATGAATGAATGAATGAATGAATGAATCCCTGGATTCAACTCTAGCACTACGTAAAGCAGGTGTGGTGGTGTACTCTAGGAATCCTAGCTCTTAGGAGGCGGAGACACGGGGGTCAGAGGTTCAAGGATATGCTTGGCTACACATCATATTTCAGGCCAGCTATGTGAGACTGAGCCTTTTCCAAAAGTAAGTAGGAGTTTGCTTATGTGGATATAGATGGGGAATGTGCCAACTGTGCTGGTCTCAGTGTGTCCCCTTGAGGAGCAGCTAAAAGAGCTCTGTACACTTTGCCGTGGCTCTAAAGTTAGAGAAAATCGGGGGCATCCTTAAGCCGTCACATTTCATCAGGCAGGGTGGAGGTGGGCGGAGGGCTCTGTAGAGACAGGATTCTCTTACCCTCCCCCTCCTGTCTCATATCTGTCCCCAGAAAGTGGTGGCACCATTAACCTAATAGCCGTGTTTTGTGTCCCCAGAGCCTGGTCATATCCCGTGCAGCAGGGCAACACTTCCCAGCAGGCAGCAAGGATTGGAGATGCCAGGCCTTAAGGGCCGTAGAAAGTCGGGTGCGACTCTGCTTCCCGGCTTGCATGCTAAGAGGGCTCGGTGTGGGACATAGCTATTGTGCCGCCACTGCTGCTGCTGCTGCTGCTGCTGCTGCCTGTCACAGAGGTAGAAGCGCTTGAGGTAGAAGCGTGGCTCGTGGCTAGTCGGTCTGAAGCGGGTCGCATGAGGTCCATCTTTTCCAGATGGCTCCTTAACTAAGGCCTTGGCTGGCATGCTAATACAAGGATTGAGCAGTTGACCCTGTGCTGCAGAGAGGCAGAGGTGGCTCAGGCCCCACCCGGGGCCCCCGGTAACACTGAAGAAGGCTTCCCTGAGGCTGGACAGCTAGAGTGGACTTTGAGCTGGTGATGGGTCGGTGATGCATTGAGCTTGGGACCCAGATTAAGAGTCGCTGTTTCTTGGCCTGTGCTAACTACCTGTCTCTGTTCTTCAGAGCCCACCAGACACCTGCTCAGGCAACTGAGTGAGAAAGGTGAGTGTGGGGGAAGAGCAGGCAGGTCTCCCCGGGCATCCTCGGTGGGGGTGGGAGGACAAAAGCAGCTAGGAACCGGGTTAGGGACTGTGGAGAAGAAGCTAGAGGGAATTTGACTTCAGTTCTTCATCCCTGCTGTCTGTATGCCTGCCCACCCCCACCCCCCTGCCCCGTCCATACATCGTGCCCTTTCTTCCATTATGATAGGAGCCTAGCAGCTCACACTGGTTCTGTGCTGGGCTCCTGAGCTGTCATTCATTCCTTTAAAAGCCAGGACTAGGTGAGGGGTCCGGGAGTGTAGGAGCCCACATGAGGCTTCCCCAGGGGCTCTGGTCTCTAAAGAGGCTCTTTTCTTTCTCTTCTTCCTTGCCCTTCCCACCGTGTGCTTGGACCCTGCGGTGGTATCAGCAGCCAGAGCGGCCGGAATGAAGGTGAGTCAGGGGCTCCAGGGGCTAGAAGGGGGGACTGTGGGTGGCACTGTCCAGATCACTCCCCTGGGGACCCTTTCATACCCTCTTCCTTGCACCCCGTGGTGCCCTGCTTGGCCTGTGTCCTCTCAATTTTTCCCTCTTGGGATATGTAGACTTCTTTTGGGGGTCTTTATTCCCCACCAGATCTCAGCCTTGCAACCATAAAATACCTCACTCTAGAGAAGGCCAAGATGGGGCACTTAGGAATAGATTTTTCTACGAAGCCGTTTCTAGCCACCTACAGGAGGGGTGTTGCCCACAAGGCAGGTGACGAAGGCCTCTTATGCTCTGAACAGCATGCAGGCAGTGCTGGAGCCCTCCTGGACTTTGGGCAGCCACCCCACGAACAGGAGCAGCAGCCAGAGGCTGAGGGGGCTGCCAGGGAGGAGCTTGAGGAAGAGGAGGAACCCGTGGAGGAGGAAGAGCAGCGACAGCAGAGCTTCCCGGTCTCCTCGGAGGGCCTTGCAGGGCATGATGGCAGCGAGAAGGTGCCTGGGCCAGAGCTCCCGGGCTCAGAGGAGGAGGAGGAAGAGAGTCTAGCAGTGGCGGAGCAGGTAGCTGACTTCGCCAGTTCCCTGCTGGCCGCCCTCCACTGCTGGCACTATCGGGCCAGCGCTTTACTTTTCTCCCGGGGTGCTATGGTGAGGTGTCTCTTTGATCTCCCTTCTTCCTTGCATGTTATCTGGCATGTGCACGTCCTTCCTGTGTCCTTCCCACTCTCCCCCTACACCGTCCCTCCTTCCTGCTGTCAATACTTAACTCACTAACTGTCACGCCCTGGTGAGCCCCCGGCATGCACGTCCCAGGACTGGGTACCCACTGGTACCTCCTGACCAGGACTAACAGGGTCGGGGAGGGAGGGGAAAGCCAGCGTCCATTAAGTGTGAAGGTCAATGCACTGTGCCTGTAAGGGGCGGTGGGTTGGGCTTTTCTAAAACTGCAGACTTTGCAAAGATTCCTGTGGGCCCAGGCCTGGCAGTTCAGGTTATTTGGAAGGGCTTGGGCACAGAACTGGCTCAGAGCTGGAGGAGCTGCCTGTACCTCCTTGGGATACGGGAGTCACTGTCCATGTTGGATTGGAATGCGGAGGGGACCCGTTCTCAGTCGTAAGCTGACTTCTGCTTGCTTCAGGGGAAGAGACACAGGGAGTCTGAAGGCTCTAAAGGCTGCAGAAGGCCCAGTAACCGTTCGCCAACCAGTGCGGAGAAGCGCATGAGCTTTGAGTCTGTTTCTTCCCTGCCAGAGGTGAGCAGTCAGCAGGTGAGAGGGAGACTGTACAAGGTAGCTGGAGTTCAGAGCTCGAGGTCTACAGGCAGGTCTTTGGGGCACAGGCTGTCTCACTGGGTACATGCAACAGGGACTCTCACTTCCTGGCCCTTGCCCCTTCCAGAGGCCTGGACAGCCTAGAGGTGTGTGGTTTGGCAGTCTACCTGTTTCTATGAACTAAAAAGAGGTGACCGTCACTGGGCCTCCTCAGACAAACTGCCTGTGTAGGTCATAAGGTATGCCCTGCACAAGGTCTTAGGTGCCTAAGTAATGCCTGGGGCCACCTGGGCAAAGGGCTAGAATGTGTGTACCCACTGGGGGGGGGGTACCTCTTGGCTATTTTTCTCCTGTTCCTCACAACCGCTGCAGAAGGAAAAGAGGCATGGAGAGGCTGCAGAGCGGGCAGTGTCTGAGGGCACCTAACTCCTTTACTTTCTCAGAGTTAGAAGAACAAGGTCAGGAGCTAGACCCCAGGTCGAGCCTCAGCCGGGACAGGGCTAAGGACCGAGATGAAACTAGATAAAAATGTAACTGTCTACTTAAGCTGCTATAACAGTGTTTGTGAACGCAGGAATGTGTCGTTCAGAGTAGTGAGACTACTAAGTCCAAGATGAAGGCACTTCCAGCTGGCTTGCTGTCAGCTCCCTCTCTGCTTCAGTCACATTGTTTCTCCTCACAGCAAGGAGGCTTCCTTTAGCCTCTTTTATGAGGCACAAGTGTGGAGGCTCCATGGGGAAGTCACTTCCTAAAATCCCCACTTGTTCCTGTTATCGCAGTGGACAGCAGGTTCCAAGATGATTTTTCTGGAATCTCATTAATGATCCAGACCTTGAGAGTTGTACTGCCAGAAATGACAATTGTATGCGATACTCTGTGATTTTCTAGAGTCTACTCACGCGTTCTCCATTGTGCCACTGGCCCACTAAATTTTCTAGTAACCCACATTAAGAAATACAAAGAAGCCGGGCATGGCGGCACACGCTTGTAATCTTAGTAGCTTGGAAGAGGAGGCGAGAGAATTTGATATTTAAGGCCAACTTCAGACACAAAGCAAGTTTGAAGCCAGGGTGGGTTCTATGAAAACCTGTCTCATAAGAAAAGGAAAAAAAAAAAGTGAAATTCACTTTAATATCTTATTTTATGTAGCCTACCGGAGCTAAAGTCAAATTGATATTTTGTTTTGTACAAAGCCTTCAAAGATCTGGATGTCTCTTACATTCCTCACAGATTTCGATTTGGACTAGCATCATGTCAGAAGCTCAGCCGGAATGGCTGGTGGCTGCTGTGCTGGGCCACACTGCTCTAGATCATAGGTGCAGCCCGGGTTATGGAGTCACATCTGATGCTTCTGAAGTTGGTGTCTGCACCGGTCTTCTCCCAGGAGACTGCTCTGGGAGGACACCTGTGTCAGCCAGCTTACTAGGGCTCAGATGGCCACGTGGTCAGCGGGGGGTTCTCCTGTTGGCTTTCTCCTTGCCCGTCTGTTGGGCATATGCAGTGAGGCTGGGCCCACAGGTACTGAGGCAGGTTGGCTGACAGGAGCTGAATTGCTTGTCCTCACCTAGAGAGAGAGAGGCAGAGACACAGACAGACAGACAGACAGACAGACAGACAGACAGACAGACAGTGTGTACATGTGTGTGCTTTATATATAAGTGTTGTAAGTGCAGGTGAGGGTATGTGGTGGGTCAGTGAATAGCTTGGGCCTCAGTTCTCTGAGTCCCTAGTCCTGTGGGATCTGGGCATTGAGCTCACCTCCATCGGTGATTAGAGTTGAATTGCCCTCTAGCCCTGACCTCATGGAATCTTTGCTCCCTTGGGGAAATTGGGATATGGTTTCATAATTGTTCAGTCCTGGGTTTGAATCACAACCCTGAGCTGCCTTGACATCAGACAGTGGCTAGCTATATATATATATATATATATATATATATATATATATATATATATATATATATATATATATGGGGGGGGAAGCTGGATTAGTGTCTGGTTATGTTAGATGTTTCCACACTGCCCTTAGTTTCCAAGCAGGTTGCCACTGAGAGATGTTAATCCCTTCCTCATCCCTGGTGTTCTCCTTGGGTGTGAGGATGTGGTGGGTCTATCATCAGCTGCAGTGTAACTAACGCAATGAATGGGCCTGGGGCTGTAGGGTAACTAACAGAACGAATGGGCCTGGGCCCCTGCTTTTGAGTCCTGTGCATTCTGATTGTCTTTGTCCTGAGCTGCAGACCCTCTACCTGTCCTGAGAGCAGGCCATGCCATCTTGTCCCCCAAGCCTTGGGAAGGAACCCCAGCTCCACCCCTAATATGTTCTCTGTTGCATTCCAGGTTGAGACAGATCCTGAGCCTGGGGCCGAGCAGGAGGCCTTTACTGCCTTGGAAGGTCCCAGCACAGAGGAGATGCCTTCAGACCCAGAATTTCCAGAAGCCCTGGAGACACAGCTTCATGCCCCTAAGGGGCTGCTAGAAGTGGACAACCCAGCTGGTATGGTGGACTTTGCAGAGCCTGAGGCATCTGAAGACCTGAAGGCCTTGAGTAGTGAGGAGGAAGAGGAGGAGGAAATGGGAGCCGCCCAGGAACCCGAGAGCCTCCTGCCACCCTCTGTGCTGGACCAGGCCAGTGTCATTGCTGAGAGGTTCGCCAGTAGCTTTTCTCGGCGGAGCAGCCTGGCAATAGAGGATGGCAAGTCCAGCGGCCTAGGGACACCACGGCTTATCAGCCGGAGCAGCAGTGTGCTCAGCCTAGAGGGCAGTGATAAGGGCCTAGCCCGATGGAGCAGCATTGGGGACTCCCTCAGCAACCCACCCACCCCAGAAGTGATCATTGGTACAGACATGGTCACAGACAATGGCCCTTCTGTCAATGGGACAGAATCTCCAAGTGCAGGCTTGGGCTGCCCCACGGAACAGGATAGATCTTCCTGCAAGAAAAAAGAATCAGCGCTGTCTACCCGAGACCGTCAGCTGCTGGACAAAATTAAGAACTACTATGAAAATGCAGAACACCACGATGCCGGCTTCAGCATCCGTCGGCGGGAGAGCCTCTCCTACATTCCTAAGGGACTGGTGCGCAGCTCTGTGTCCAGATTCAACAGTCTTCCCAAGCCAGATTCAGAGCCAGCAGCTCCAGTTGGGTACAAGAGGCCGGGGAGTTCTCGTCCAGCCTCATGGACCTTGTTTGACCTTCCAGGTCCCAACGGGACAGACGAAGGGGACCCAGCTCCTGTCACAGATGCTGAGTTCCGTCCATCTTCAGAAATTGCAAAGATATGGGAAAGAATGGAGTCTTCACAGAGAAGTCCACGGACAGGGTCTGGCCAGAGCCAGGCCAATGGCTTTGAGCTACAAGAGCCACTGTTTATCTTGGAGGAGCATGAACTGGGGGCCATCACTGAAGAGTCTGCTGTCGCCTCTCCAGAAAGTGCCTCCCCCACCGAGCAACCCAGCCCAGCCCACCTGGCCCGGGAGCTCAAAGAGCTGGTGAAAGAGCTGAGCAGCAGTGTCCAGGGAGAGCTGGTTACCCCACTGCACCCCCGGATTGTGCAGCTCTCCCATGTGATGGACAGCCATGTGAGTGAGCGGGTCAAAAACAAGGTCTACCAGTTGGCCCGCCAGTACAGCCTCCGAATTAAGAACATCAAGGCAGCTAGGCCGCCTCTACAGTGGGAAAAAGCCACTCCTGACCGGGTTGAGCAGATCCTTCCCATTTCTGGCCTGCCTGAGGAAACTGGAGAGCTGTCAGGGAGCAAAGGTATGGTATGGGTAGGGAGCTTGGGGTAGAAAAACCAATTAGCTCCAGTGCTTCTGGGGGCAAATAACCTCTAAAGAGGTTAGACCATTCGAGGGCTGGACTCCAAGCACCGCATGGTATACAGTGAGCCTTGGCACTGCAGGGCCAGCCTATTCTCCTGATCAAAGCCTCAGTCTGTCCTGTCCTCCCTCCTCCTCAGCTCTTCCATTTGAGCAGAGAAAGCTTGGAGAACAGGCCAGGGGCTCATTCCATACAAAGATGAGAGTTAGAGGGTCAAATGGGATTTCTCTTCCTGCATATCCCAGTCCCCACATATGCTGAAGATGGTTCCCATCTTACCCTTTCTGTCTCGAATCTTCCTTCACAGTGGTTCACATAGCTTGCTCTCTTTCTTCCCAGCCAGGAGGAAACCCGCACTATCCCTCCTCAGCTATGAGCAGCTGGTGGCTCAGGAGCATGGCACATCCAAGTCTTCCTCTGCTATGGAGACCTCTCCACGCCGTTTCTCCTTCAGCCCTTCTGCTGTCAGCCCAAGAACCACCTCACCTGGGGCTCGGTCCTCCGCTCGGAGCCCCCTCAGCCCCTTTGACACCGAGACCTTCAACTGGCCTGATGTCCGGGAGCTCTGCTCCAAATATACCTCCCACGACAAGACTGCTCAGGCTGAAAGCAGTTGGCCCCGTAGCCTGCCGGTTAACAGGAGTCGCTCCTTGCCAGAGAACATTGTAGAACCTCCTGTGTCTGGCAAGGCGGACCGCTGCAGCAGCCTGAACACCAACAGGCGCGAGGGAGATGGGGAGGCCTCCCAGCCTCCACCTCCTGAGTCTCCTCCCCAAAGCCAGCTGAATGGAGGCGATGCCCTGTATGTCACCGCTGACCTTACCCTGGAGAACAACCAGCGAGTGATCATCATGGAGAAGGGGCCCCATCCTATCTCCGCCGTGGGGCTGGAGGAAGACAGTGGGAAGGAACCAAGTTCCCCGGTGGCTTTGAAGGGACAGGGCCAAGGTTTCCAGGAGTCTGCAGAGTACCAGCCCAAAGAACACGGTCCCAGGGACTCAGCAGACACAAACAAACAGGGTAGAGTGAGAAACCTGAGGGAGAAGTTCCAGGCCTTGAACTCTGTGGGTTGACTGACTCCTGAAAGGGAGAGAACAGCCATGTGGAGGTCGGAAGGACCTGGCATGCTCCCCCTACCCCCAACCCCCAACCCCCAACCCCCCCCAGGCCTGGCTCATTAAGGCCGATCCTCCATTCTTCTGGAAGAGTGGTTTGGGAAACACGTGTGAACTTACCTGTGCTGGCACCTCCCCTCCCCTGGGAGGGTGACTGACTTTCCTTAGGTCCAGATGAGCCACTTAACCTTCTCTGTAAATACTTCTCTGATATGAAGCCAACTATTTTATTTAAGCTTATCCTGCCCAGGGAGAGCAAGCACTGCCCGGCTGAGAACCCAAGGGAGAGACCTAGGAAGCAGCCCCGGCAGGCTTTGCCCTTGAACTGCCTTGTCATAGGACCCAGGCAGGAATGAGGCCAATAATTTATTGCTTTACATCCTGTGGGGTGTGTGTGTGTGTGTGTGTGTGTGTGTGTGTGTGTGTGTGTGTGTATGTATGTGTGTGTCTTATAAAGAATGTAACGGGCAGACTTAGTTCAGGTACTCTTGAAGGTTGTCTTGCTGGCCCTGTGGGTGTTGCCAATGGACGCACATGTCATTATTTACCTATGGTATAATAACCACTGCTGACCAACCAACCTGTGTTGTGGCCTCCTTCCTGGGGACGTGGGTGCTCACTCAAATGTCCAGGCCCAGCAGACAAAACAAGGGTGCTCACAGGTCAGGTGCATACATAGTGTGAGGTGGGGCCTTGTTCCCTGCCACGTTTGCCTCTGTGCATTGCTTTGTCCACCCAACAGCGTAACGTTCTATCTCGGGATGAGCTGGAGCCGACAGGGGCAAGTGGAACCCTTCAGATAAGCGGGGCTTTCTAGGGTCCAGTGCCTTTTACTCATCTCTCCCTCCCCAGTCCCCAGGAAGGGGTGAGGGTCCTAAGGCTGAGGCTTAGCAATGTCCTAAAGTGGTCTGCAGTGTTGTGGAGTGTAAGTGTATTTTATTGGAATGGTTCCTGTTCTCACAGCACCCACAGAAGTGTCTGGTTGCAAAAGGCCAGGAATGTCCCATTTCTAAATGGGCTTTTTTTCTCCACAGAAGGCCAGCTTTACTTTGGTTTGTTCTGTCTGGGGCCAGAAAAGAGGGGACTGTAGGGCCTTGGTGATCATTCTCTCTAGTGTACCTGTAAGTCTAGTGCGACCTGGGGGTCTTCCAACCTAGGAGGATAGATTGGATTGGATCTGATCATAGGATGACCATCGATCCCCACGCCACCCTGATGTCAGGTGAGTGGTGGTCTCCTGGGCAGGGACAGAGCAGGGCTGCAGTAGCCCAGGTCCTGTCTGTCCTCTGTCACCGAGCAGGCCAGGCCCGGGATATGACGGCCATTAAAGCATTGGATAGGTGACTCCAAGACAGCTGGGTCACCCAGCTATGTACTTTCCTCATCAACAGATTGAAGGCTGGATGAGTCAGTTTCTCAGACTCAATGATGGCATCCAGGGGTGGAGCCTGGGTAGCTGTGGCTAATGTCTTTCGGGTGAACCTTGCAGTCCATGTGTAGGTGTGCCTCGGAACCTTGGACAGGGGCAGTTGCACTCACTGGCTCCTATTAGAATTATCTGAAGACCCTCAAACCTGGCAGTCCCATGTCCCACCCAGGCCAAACAAAACTGCCCCTTGAAAATGGATTCCAGGACAGGGAGGAGATCAGGTTCCTGCTCCCCGCAGTTAACAGCCTGCATAGTAGATTGCTTAGAGACACCTTTGTCCTCGAGTTGATTGAACTTATGAACAAACAAGCTTCCTCGGGGTTCCAGATGGGATCTAGGGTCTGGATACCAGCAATCATCCCATAATACTCTGAGGAACAAAGTAAAACCCTAAGCTGTCTGTTTCCATGGTGTCTTCCCTCTGATGCCTAGTTCAAAGGAACAAGAGGCTGGTCAAATAAACAGAAACAAACAGAGTATTATTGATTTATTAGAAAAACTAGTAAATGGGGGTTCCTCTGGTTGGTGGAAGCACATTTGAGCAGGTGGAGGACAAGGCCCAGCCAGCCCCAGGACCAGCCCCAGATGGCATGATCTGTGCCCAAAAGGGTTCCATTTCTCTAACTTCATTTCACTTTCTGGGTCCTCCCTGAGCTTGTCCAAGGGACCAAGCCATGTGGCCTGCTGGTCTCTTCCTCTGAATCTCTGCTGCCTCTTGGTGATGGAGGAAGGAGATCCAGGACTGGCCTAGGGGACCTGTCGACCTCCAAGAGTCAGGAAGGAGAAGGTGGGGGAGGGGAGGGAGCCGAGCCTACACGGACTTCTGTTAGTACCAGTAGAGGTGGGGTGGGAGGGTCCTGGGACCCTTTGCTCCTCCTCAGCCTGTCTGCCCAGGCCCAGGACAAAGGCAACAGGGAGGGGGAGGGAGAGCTGCCTCCAGCCGCCCTGGGGAGGAAGCCTGTGATGCTGGTGTGGACTGGAGCTGTGTTAACCCAGTCTGAGAATACTGTCGGGGAAGACTGCAAAGTAGAAAATACCAGGAGAAAGGTCAGCCTTGCCAGGGCACCAGGAGAGCCCGTCCCTGGAGTTCACAGGGTTCCCACAAAGTCAGTCCAGTGTGTTGAGTACCTTGGGGCCTGGGTGACATGAGTGACAAGTGTGGGGAGCTGGCTGTGATGGTAGGTCCCATGCAGCTTACTACCCTTGTATAATCCTTTGCGGTGACATCCTAGCTCTTCCATTGGAGCCTTTTCTTTCCTGGCTCTGTGGAGTTACCGGAAAATTCTCACTTCGGGCGCTACTTGGGTACATGTGGAAGGGAAATGTAGACCCTCATCCCTTGGTTCCCCCAGACTAGGCAGGGGAACTGCCTGAGGGCGCTGCTTGCCACCTAATGCTTCATCGAGGAGCCCACTTCCTCCCCCAGAGATTGACGTGCCTTTCAGTGTACCAAGGCCGTCTTTATTATCAGGGGTGCAGATGCCCCCCCTGTCTACTGCTTTGGTTTCTCCAGCTGTACAAAGAGGCTGGTGAATGGCGCCTGCTATGTTCCCCATAGGAGAACATTATGGGGTCCTATATGCTGAGGCCAAGTTACAGACTGGCTGTGGAGATGAAGAAATCAGGCCCCACTGGCTAAGGTGGTCGTTAGTCTACTGGAGTCAAGTTCATACTCAGATCATGTTGGGGGTCACAGGGTGCAACTGATCTCTGAGCTATACCTGCCTGGTCAACAATGAAGGGTTCTGGGAAGGCCTAGTCACTGTATGCCTACCATTGAGCCTTACCCATGGGGAAGGCAGTAGAGTCTGTGGCTGTGGGACCTAAGGACACAGATGACCTCCTAGGTGAAAGGGCCCCTTGTCCTCACCTCGACCATCCTTCGAACCTAACTCCAGCTGTCATGTTGGGCTGGAACTGTGTTGCTTTCAGTTGGGAAGCAGAGCATGCCTGTAGGACCAGTGGTCCTAATCTTCCATAGGCATAGAAAAGCACTCCCCAGGGACAGGCTACAGAGCCCCTGTTGATGCTTGCAGAGGGGTAGTGGATGTTTGGTGATCTCTATACCATGTGACCCCAAAATCTAAGACTTAAGTCTGCAGAAACCAACCAAGAGGAGCCACACCTTTATAATAGCCTCAACATTTCATCCCTAGGTTCCAGGGGTTATTGTGTCACAAGCCTGCATTTGTCACCCCTAGGTAATAAACAGCTCTGTGTCCAGCCACTGGCCTGGTTGTTGCCAGCTGCAGGGCCGGGGGAGGGAAGGGGGAAGGGGGACATGTAAGTTTTGAGATACTTGACTGCAGGACCCGGGTATTCAGCTTGTATCTGGCACCAGCCCTGGCCACATACTGCTGGTTTGGCTGCAACTGGGAATGGGAGAAAGAGCTGAAATATAGACAGAGCCTTAAGCAGTGTTGGGACCAGTCTGTCCCTCCCGTGGCAGAGGTCTGAACCCTAAGCTGTACCAGGGTTTCCAAGAGAGCAGTGTGAGGGGATTCTTGTCCTAACACTGTTGATGCTGGGAGGATCAGACGGAGGAAGAGGGATCATTCACGCGGGACTCACCCAAACTCTTAAGGGTATGAGAAGAGAAAAGAAGGGACATACTACCCCTGAGGAGAGAGTCCTAGCTCTGAAGGAGCCCAGCGGGGAGGGGACTGGCAGTACTCAAAGCTTGACACCCATATAGTCCTCTTGGTACTCCACCAGTCCCTTACCTGGCTCTGAAGGCCCTTCCTCCTGCCCCTAAGGAACAGGGCAGCCACTGTCAATGTTAACTTTCCTTTCCCTGGCTGACTGTGGTCGGTGACCCCAAAGGGGATTTGCTGTGGTAGTGGGCAGTGCTGGAGGAAGGCCATCAGGCATCCCAGCTTGTAGGCAGGAAGAGGAGAGTATATATATGCCTTACAGAACCGTTTCCGGCCCCAAAGGAGCTGGACCTCCAGTCCCTGGAGCCCAGCCAGCTGCTTGGGGTAGGGGAAGTGGAGGGCTGTTGGCAGGCATTGGAGAGGCCAGGGAGGCCAGGCAGGCAAGGCAGCTATTGCAGTGCAGTGTGAGGCCCTGGGGCTGGCCCGGCAACTTGAGCAGGCAGGCTGCAGGCAGTGAGTGGCAGGCGGGAGGAGGACTGGCCACTGCAGAGGTCGAGGCCGTGGGCTCCTTGTCCTTGCTTGTCCCAATGCACGCTGCAGTGCTGCCTGGCTGGCCCCGCCCACAGGGGCCCCCAGCTGCTACTTCTTTTTGGGGAAGAAGCTAAACCTCTTCTCCTTCTCCTTCTTGCCAACACTGGCATCAGGACCAGCCAGGGAAGGCAGAGGCAGACTCTGTGCCTTGACACGGATGCTCTGGGACTCATTGATGGCCGTGCTCATGCTCTGTAGCCACATCAGCATCTCCTCCTGCAGGGTGGAAATGTCGAGAGTCTAGGGGTACGCAGCCCCTAGAAGGGGAATGGGATGGGTGTGCTTCTATGACTACCCCCTCCTGAGGGATCCCTGAGATCAAGTGTTGGGTTTCCACCCACCCCATCTGAGTTAGGCTGCCAGGGCTTACCTCATCCTTGCCATGGAAGAGCCACTCACTGCCATTGCTTAACCTAGGAAGGCAAAGGGTTTTGAGTCATGGTACCATCTCCAGAAGTCTTAACCTGAGCAGAGAGCTAGCCACTATCCTACAGCCCAATATTCATGCCCCTCTAGGGCAGCAGCAGACCACCCAAGAAAGCTAAAAGTCCGTAGGACCATCAAGCCTTTAAAAACACCCAAGGAAGAGGTCCAGCTGGGAGCTGGTCTAGAGCGCATCTCCACCCGGCCATTAATGCTCAATCAAGCCATCAGCATAAAGATTCAAAAGGCCCAGGTTTCAGATCAGTCCATGTGCTGGACAGCAAAGCTCACCTCAGTTTAAACACATGCTTTTTCTTCTTATAGTTGACAGCGATCTCACAGATGGCGTGCCTCAGGGCCAGGGGCTCCTCTCCATGGTAGGGCACCCCTAGGGCCAGGTTCTTAGCATCCTTGTAGAAGGTCAGCTGACTATTCCTGAGCACACAGTACAGGTTGTTCCAGGACCTGCAACAACATGGATGGGCTCGTCACCTGTGGTCCTGATGCAGCACTTCACAACCAGCTCCGATAACCTTGCTGCTTGTTTCTGTTTCTTTGTTTTGTTATCATCCTGCATATCCTGGAACCCGCACTGTAGACCAGGCTGGCCTCAAACGATTCACCTGCCTCTGCCTCCTGAGTGCTGGAGTGCTGGGATTAAAGGCATATGCTGCTATCACTGCAGCTACTGCCACTGCCACCACTGCTATTATTTTTCCCCATTAATTAATTAATTTAGCACTGCTTTTTTTTTTTTTTTTTTTTTGTTTGACCAGCTGGAAACAGAGGCCATACGAAAATGCCTGATGTGTGCCCGATGCTAAAGGGACCATATCAGACAAGGTATTCATTTATTCATTAATCACCCGTTCATTCGTTTCCCAGAAACTACCCATTCTTTTATTTTTCCATTTTTTTTTTTTTTTTNCTGTCCTGGAACTCACTCTGTAGACCAGGATGGCCTCAAACTCAGAAATCTGCCTGCCTCTGCCTCCCGAGTGCTGGGATTAAAGGCCTGCGCCACCACGCCCGGCAGCACTGCTTATTTTTATTGTACCATTTTTACCTGAATAAATATTGTTTTAAAAAAAGGGGAAGATTGAAAATATCTACATGTAATTTCACTACCAGAAGTTAACCGTTGTTCACATATTGTGTGTCCTGCTAGTCTTCATTCTGTTCCCAATTCTCAGAGATAACTAAAATTAGATTGTATTGTATATTGTTCAGTCTCCCCCCCAAAACACACATACACACACACACACACACACACACACACACACACACACACACACTGGGAATTGAACCCAAAGTCTAGCACATCTACCACTGAGCTACGTGCTCAGCCTTCCATATTCCAGTTTATATTCAGGTTAATATTGAATATAACATTATGTCATAAGTATTTTTTCATAACCTTAATATTCTTTAAAAGTATTTTTGCATACTTTTATGGCAAAAATGTATGGTAACCTATTATTGGTGGATCTTATAATAGTGAAAAAGTTATAATTTAATAGTAATATGATTATAGATATGCCACGCCCACTCCAGTAGTGACTCGCTTACAGGTCTGAAAACCTGGAGGCAGTCCTGAGAAAAAGAGTTTGAAGGAGACTCAGCCTCCTGGAGTCCTGGCATTTCCAATAACGCATCTACTCAAACCCTACCCTCACGTTAGTATGTTGTATCATAGGTGAGCCCCCACCAGTGTTCCAATGTCCTAAATTATCCTTAAAGCCAGGAGCTTGGAATTCAGTGAGATTCTGCGAAAAGACCGGTGAAACTAATTAGGCATTACAAAGAGCAGGGCAAGCTTAGCAAAGCATACTTTTAGAATCTTCATTTCATCCAAGTTACTTTCATATGCAAGTATTTATTTACCTAGGCCTAGGAAATAGGGGGGCTGTGGTTGTATTCATGAGAAGGTTTGCTAGAGCACAACCCCCTGGTACTGGCTCTCACAAGGCTCAAAGGAGTAGCGCAAATTGTGACTAGGGTGTGAAGTCTTTAGCTGACCCTAGGCAGAGCTGTTTTACCTGCACTGTGAACATTACCTGGCGCCTGTAAGTCCTTTTGAAATCATTCCTCTGTTTTGTGTCAGATAACTTCAATGTACTTTGCCTGCTGTGATATCCTGCCCCCTTTATTTTCTGTATTATATAAGACTGGTGTTTACTTTGTAAAAAGACACTCAGTTCTCTCTCTCTCTCTCTCTCTCTCTCTCTCTTTCGTGTGGACTGTTTGTCACTCACTGAATCCTCCTCGCTCATGTGCAACCGAGACCCATTCCATACAGACAGGAGACCCAGAAAAGAGGTAGTCTGTGGCATGCATATATATATATATATATATATATATATATATATAAAATCTTGAAGCATAAGAAACTATATTTACTGAGAATGTTCCCCTTTGTTTTGTTTTGTTTATTTGCTTTTGGTTTTTCAAAACAGGGTTTCTCCGTGTATTCCTGGCTGTCCTGGAACTTACTCTGTACACCAGGCTGGCCTCAAACGCAGAAATCTGCCTGCCTCTGCCTCCCAAGTGCTGGGACTAAAGGCGTGCACCACCACAGCCTGGCTAGAGAGTGTTCCTTATCAAGATGGGCAATTGATTTCTTTTTTGGTGGTACTGGAGATAGAACCAGAGGCTACAGGCATGCTAGGCAAGTAACTACTATTGAGCTACATCCCATCCTTAGGCCTGAACATTCCTGTGCACACATTTTTGTTAATAATTCTAGGTTTTTTTAGAATATTTAAAAATTATTTTATTTTTATTTTTTTGAGACAGAATTTTACTCTGTAGCCCTGGCTGGCATGTAACTCACTATGTAGACCAGGGTTTCCCCAACCCACAAAGATACACTACCTTTGCCTTAAAGGCAAGTGCCACTCATGTGTATGTTTGTAGAGTGTGGTGTGTGTTCATGAGTGCAGATGCCTGTGGTGGCCAGCAGAGGGCATCAGAGCCCCTGGAGTGGAGTTACAGGTGGTTGTGAGCCATCTGATACAGGGACTAAGAAATGATCTTGAGTCACTCCCTTTTTTGATGCTGGAGTTAGAAACTCAGGGCCTTGAACATGCTAGACAAATGTACTAGTTATGAGTTACACCCCATAGCCACTGTTTAGTTAGTTATTTAAATTTTACAGTGCTGGAGACTGAAGCCAGGGTCCTTCACATGCTAGGCAAATGCTATGATTCTGATCTTACTATGGGATGTGTTTCTCAAAGTAGAATTTCAAACTATTTCTTTATTCTTTGCATATTTGATGCATCAGAATCGAGCTAGGACATGTGTGTGTGTGTGTGTGTGTGTGTGTGTGNGAGAGAGAGAGAGAGAGAGAGAGAGAGAGAGAGAGAGAGAGAGAGATGCTTGATATACTGTCTTACCTCCTTTTCTGTTGTTTTGTGTTTGTTTTTTGAGCTAGGGTTTCAAGTATTAGCCTAAACTTGTCTTGAAGTTGGCATCAGAGGCATGTTTAACTCTGTCCTATCATTTAAGAGGAAAAAAAAAAAGACACAAACAAAACCCTGCAGACACCAGATTTCTGCAAGCCTAGGCTTGTTCCTATGGTTTGGGGAACACTGAGCTCCCAAGCTCATGGTGGCTTGACTGGGTTTCTGCGCTGAGTGACCTTGTCTGAGCTCCCCGAGGGTCTCAGCAGCAGGTCCGAGCTCCCGTACTGACACTGGAAGGCATGCCGCTGCATTTTTATGAGATGCCCAGCTTCTGCTCCTTCCCGTCTTCCTTCGCCTGTCTGTTTGTCCATCTGTCCGTCCGTCTATCTGTCTGTCTTTTGAAGGCAGCTGAGGAGCTAGGAGGGCCTAGAGAGCACTTGATTCAGATGAAGCGGTTGCAGAACCCTTCTCCCCAAGCCCAGGTTTCCTGACCAAGCTCGGGTACCTTCCTCCTGCAGTGACGCAGTGGCTAACACGGTCCTTGGTGTCCAGGCCTGCCTTGAGCAAATGACTTAACATCTGCGGTGCTATTTCCCCATCTGGAAAATGTAAACTTCAGTATCTCTTTGCAGCTGTGAAGAATGCCAGGTCCACAGGAGATGCCCAGTAAATGTTAGCTCCCTTTCCTGTAGACTGCGCTTAAACAGTGAATCTCTTCAGGACTACCGAGTCTCCGAATGGCTGTCCCTTTTTGAAGTTTGAAATAGCTGTGTTGACTCCCCTTGGCCAGAAGTTCTAGAGGTAACACTGGCTTCCACCTCCCAGTGCTAGCCATTTTGTTGTTGTTGGCACTCCTACCTGAGCCTACTTCTCCTCTGCCACAAGCCATTGGCCCTGTCCTTGTAATGCTGCTAAAAGGGAAGGGCCTCAGGGACCCCAGGTAGGGGCAGAACATGACTGGCTCAGTGACATAAAAGGATGCCTGCCATCTTTGCATCAGCACTGGAAAGGACCTACAGAAGGCATCTAGGTCACTAATGTTCCCTAGTCATCTCCTATTCCACAGCAAGTAAAGTGAATTCCAGATGGGTAAAAGTGGGGCTTGGTTAAGACCACGTGAGCACCAGGGCTTCCTGTTGCCCACCCCTGTGATAACTGGGCGGCACTCATCATGAGCCTACCGTTTCCCAGGCACAGCCTCTGTTCTGAGAAGGCCTGCTGTTGTTATCATCCACCCTCATTCCATTTTTTTTTAATGTTTTTCTTGGGGGGGGGGGAATGGGTAAAGACAGGGTCTCACTATGTATCTTGGGTTGTCCTGGAACTATGTAGACCAAGCTGGCCTTGAACTCACAGAGATGTGTCTGTCTCTGCCTCCTGAGTGCTGGAATTAAAGGTGTGTGTCACTATACCCAGCTCCATCCTCATTCCGTTTTGCAAATGGGAAACGTAACTTGAGGGATTTGGGTAATGTTTGATGAAGTCATAGTATTTGAACTCAGATCCCAAATCAAGATAGGCTTCTCCTATCATGCCAAGAAACACATGGGGATCATCAAAGGCTCAGGACCACTCTCCCCAGCACACACCTCTGGCATCGAAGCTCTGCTGGTGGAGTAACCCCAGGAACTGCTCGGTCTCCCCGGTGGCCCTCCCCACTCCACATACCTGTTAGAGGCCTTCTTGTTGGGCCCCTCTAGGTCGTGCTTTCGGCCCAGGTAGCCCTCCATCTGCACAGTGTGCCCGAGGTCTCGCTGGGCTGGCAGGGTCGTGGGCTCGTCACCTTCACTCAGGGGCGTATCCAGGACCTTAAAGAGAGGCTCTGTGGCAGGCCTCTCATCCCCAATGGATTTCTCCTGCTCGTCTTTGTGGTGTCCTGGCAGGGGTGGTGGTTGCAGGTCCTGAGGCCATGGTCCTCTTTCTTCCCCCTGCTCCGGGGCACAAGAGAGGAGCGTGCCTTCGTGGAGGTTCAGGCCAGGGTAGCTTTTCTTTGGCCCTTTCCACCCGAGCCTAGTTCTCTCCTGCCACTAGCTGCTGAGCCCTCTCTGGCTCTCCTATAACTTGGGATGGACGTCTACTCATTTCCCTGGTCTCTGGCTCCATTTTCCCTGATTTCACTGTGGGGTAGTCCCATCTTTATCCTAATTAACCAAAGAGGGAGAGATGAAGGGGTCTGGTGATAAACATGTCCAGAGTGACTTTCAGGGCTATGGACAAGCTCTCTAAAGCCTGCTCCAGGGCCCTACCCTCCTTCCTCCAAATATTCCCAACTCTGAGATACCGTGGGCCTCTGGAAATACTTAGGAAGGGCCTGCTGCACGGACACCTTACAAACCATCAGGATGTTGAGTGAGTACTCTTCCGTAACCTTCAAATTGTCACCAAAGCCATAGGTCTCCCTCACCTTTAACTAAACTATATCTTCCCCCCCCCCCAAATTTGAGAAGTGATCCCCTCACCATATAAAGCAAACAGAGTCCCTTCAGGTTCTGACAAGCCCTCTTCCTGTCACTCGGTAGGAACAAGTTCCTACCGAGTGACAGAGGCAGGGGTTCCGATTGCCTGTCTTGTGGAAATGCTGTGCTGTTTACCTCTGTGTGGGCTCCCTGCAGACCAAGCCAAGTGAGGAGTGAGGGAAGCAGGTCTGGGCTGTAGGGATTAGCGGCCAATGAAAAGGGAAAGGGTACTCCATTTCCTAGCTGAATATCTTATACAGGTCCCCTTTGAGGCAAGAACAATAGGAGGGTTTTCTGAATGGGTACCAAAGAAGGCAGTTTCACTGGGGCCACGAGGCTAGAGCATCATCCCTGTGTCTGACTTCTGGTAACCTCAGGATGAGGTAGGAAGGTGTCACTGGTCCCCAACGGGCATACAGGATGCTCAGAACATTGGGGGAGGAACAGGGAGGAATTGGGAAAGGGCAGGCCTTGTTCTTCTCATTGGGTGCTTAGCCGAGGGTGCGGGTACAGGCACAGTTTTACGCTGGACATAAAACTGAAGCTTTAAGATAAAACTGGGTACTTCCAACAGCTGCCACGACTGGGCTCTGCCTGAGGGGGGAACTATGGAATGCCAAGTGGGGGATGTTCAAAGGCGGTGGTCAGAAGACAGGAGAAGCTGGGTGTGTCCCCACCATATTGATACTGCTCAATTAACAAGCTCTTAAGGACCGGGGTGCTGGTAAGACTTCATTCAAAGAAAAGGAAAGCTGGCTGGGAGCATTTGGAAACCTCTGACCAAACATTTCTATATTTAATGAGAAAATCGATGCTCAGAGGTTAATGGCTTTTGGGATGGTATATTGTCAGTGGGTATACTAAGCAATTAGGAGAATGTACTCCAGAATAGGGCAGGGCTACGTTTTATGCTATCCTTACTCCTTTGTTAGAATCCTTTGAGGATTTGGCCAGGCTACTATGCTGTATGTATGCTGAAGAACTTCTATCTCAATGTTTGCCACGGACAAGCATCGTCCCCAAGGACCCAAAGGCTCTGACATGCCTGCACTGCTACTTTCTAGTGAGGAGAAAGAGCCGATGTGAATGGGATGGGACCTCAGGCCTCAGTTTGGAGTCCAGTGGCCCCCGGCAGCCGACCTTCTGCCTTGGATTGAAAGTTCTGGAGGCAATCACCAACCCAAATGGGAAGCCTCTAATCATGGCCCACCTCTCAGCTTCAGCCTCAAGTCTGGTGGGGCTTTCTTGTCCTCCAGGAGAGGGAACTCCTTCCAGAGGGCAAAGGTATGAGCACAATGCCTCTCCTAGAGGCGAGCCAGGAGGGGGCTGATGCATGAGAGAAGATGCCACACCACCGGTGTCGGGCGGGGCGGGACGCCACCCGCCGGTTACAACCTGCCTTCAGCTGCGCCTCTCTGCCCGCCTGCATTTACTTCCTATGCTTTTAATTCTTTGAGAAAGTGGCCTTTAAAACTCAAGATACATTCAGCTAGGGCGGACTTCTTGCTGCTGCATACTAAGCAGAGACCTAGCCCCGGCTGGAGCCTGGGTGTTCTGAGCAGACTTGGCTGCGTTACGAGTTAGCTCTGAAACACGGGGCTTTCCAGTAACGGCAAAGATTTCTTCTCTGGTTTTGGAGTGGATTTCAGTGCATCCTGCTTCCAACCCCACACAGAGGTCAAGACTTGAGAGGGAGGAGCCAGAAATGAGGGCAGAGGTAGAGAGGGCTTTGGCTCTGGGAGTCCTTAGCTTCCTCCTGGACCGGGGAGACACACAGATCTGCCAGGAGGAAGGTGGATACGGGGAGAGCGTGGAGAGGCTCCCGGAGTTTGTCTTTTCTTCAGCTCCCAAGGAAGTCTGGCCAACTTCTGGAGGAGGAGGGGATGGGAAAGGGAAGGAAACGCCCTTCCACAGCAACCCACCCCTCCCCCATAGGACTTTGCCCCTCTGTACCCTTTGGGTCAGACAGGCCTGGAATGAAGTCTGGGAACAGGCGAGAACCCAGCAAGTCACTAAACCTTCCTGATACTGTCTGCTTGTAAGGCGGTACCCGTGACCACTTTATGGGTGATTTGAAGCCAAATCATTTGAAGCTCTCCTGAGCTGTTATGGCCAGTGCCTGTGTAGTCAGCACGACCATCTCAAATACTTTTCCTAGAGTATGGGGTGCTTCTCAGGATGCCTTGGCGACCCTTAATGGGAAATCCTAGCTGCTTGCTGGCAGGCAAGGTCCCCCTGCTATTTCCTCCATTGTTTTCAGTAGGAATACTCCAAGGCTCCAGACAGGAACGGGAACTGTGGTGACCAGGGAGAGCCCTTCAGGGCAGCTCAGACTCAGTCATGAAGCTCACAGAGCTTGAAAATGAATGTGAGCTGGGCGTGGTGGCGCACACCTTTAATCCCAGCACTTGGGAGGCAGAGGCAGGCGGATTTATTAGTTCGAGGCCAGCCTGGTCTACAGAGTGAGTTCCAGGACAGCCAGGGCTACACAGAGAAACCCTGTCTTGAAAAACAACCAAAAAAAAAAAAAAAAAAGAAAAAAGAAAATGAATGTGAGAAGATGTCTTTGGAGTCACTAGCTAGCTAGGGCCAAGGACGACAAATGTTCCTTAGTGGAAGGTCCTGGTAATTCATGGCAGGAGTTTTACAAAGATCTCACAGCTTTGTGAAGACTCTGAGGAAGACTTTAGTTAGACTCAGAGGGCAGAAGCAAAGCAGAAAGGGGGTTCAGATCCACAGAGCAAAGTCCACAAGACAGCAGAGGGAGTTGCCTCCTAGTTTAATGTCAGTACTGCATGCAGTATGTCAGAGGTCTCTGGAATTCAGCTGAGATTAGGAATGCCCCCTGGGGTCTTTTACCAGCAGCTGGTGTCTCAAGGAGGAGGGGAACAGAGGTAGCAATGAAGGCCTCATTAGGAAAGCAGGTCCCACCAGAGAAGGCTGGAGAGAGCAGGGACAGATGGAGTTCCCGCAAAGGGAGTCAAGAGGACAATTCTTGGACTTTTGGAGAATGTGAAGAGGTCTTGGGGAACCACTGCATCAACCAGTCCTACCAGAGATTAGAAAGCTGGGGTCCAGAAAGTTCAGGGACGACCTGGGGTCACACAGTAGGTTAGCAGAGTCAGGGGGAGAGTCCACACCATTGTTTCTCTGTCCCCAAGAAGGTCTTGCAAATTTGAAAGGGAGGCAAACCAAGACCTTGAGGGGGGGCCTAGGCATGCAGGTGGTCAGTCAAGGAGCTCCCTGGGCTTCGCTCCAAACCCGCCCTGAATGAATTTGAGGCCTGCAGTGCTGCTGAATGAGTTACTGCCTCTTTCTAGGGTAGATGCGCCAAGGACTTCAGCAAACAGCTAGCTGAATGATGACCCATCCAAAAATGGAACCAGGGATCATGCTGGTGGATGCCTGGGGACAGAAGGACCAATGGCAGTGATGGCACACGCCTTTAACCCCAGCACTCAGGAAGCAGGCAGGCAGATCTGTGTGAGCTTGAGGCCACTTGGTCTACAGAACAAGTTCCAGGACAGCCAGGACTACACACAGAAACCCTGTCTTCCTTCCTTCCTTCCTTCTCTTTTGAAAGGTTCCAAGGTTAAATAAACAAGGGAAGGGACAGGAAGAGGTTGCAGTTCCCTGTTCTCCCTGGAAGCCTGCAGTGGTCTGAGGGGGAGAGCCACTGCACTGTCAGGCAAGGGAGTCTCTGGTAGAAATGCCAGAAGCCTCTGGTCAGGGCTCAGAGTTGCTTCCTATCCAGCAGAGGTGCATGTTAAAGACAGACAGGTTCCGCCTAGACACTGGGTGGAGGAGGTGGCCAGAGCCCCCGATGACTTTATACACTCAGGCAGCAGGCTTTGATCATCAGGAACACTCGGGTTCTGCACCATTGAGGGTGTCCATCGCAGGACATTGCCCGGGGAGCCTGTAGGAGAATGTGGAGCTACCCGGAAAACATTCTGGGGGTCAGGCTGGGAGGTGGTGAAGATGTCTAAGAGGGGGCCAGCAGGAAGGGTGGACCTGCAATAGGAGGACACACTGCCTGCGGTAGAGGCAGTTTGCTGATTTGTTAAACACACAAGAGGTGTCTGATGGGAAGATGTGTGTACCAGCTGCTGGCACCATGTCTGAGAAGGGAACTGGCTGCTGATTGGGGGACATTATGGAAAGAAAAGACGCTCAGAAGAGCCTTGTAGGACCTCCTGGGATTGAGGCTAAACAAGGAGACTCCTGGCTCCTGGGAGTAGAGCCACCTGAGTCTTGGTGGAATCTTGACAGAGCCTTGCAAAGTCAAGTAAGTCACATAAGCTTGTCTTATAAACACACAGCCTTGCCGAGGCCCGGAAACTGGGCTGGTGGGGGACGTGAACAAGGGGGTAGGGATCTTTCTCACAAATGCTGAGAGGAGGGAAAGTGGACAGAACGGGTTTTCTTCTAGGGACTAACTTAGAGATGCATTTCCAGGATCAGCCAGCAGGTGGTGTGGGGGACTGCACACAGACCATTAATTCCACAGGCCAAAAATACCCTGGCTCAGGACCACAGGGTCTTCCTAAAGATGCTCAGTGAATCACGATGTACCCATAAACAAAAGAACCCTGCTGACAGAGCTCTCCCTCTACTGTTAATGTTGGTGAGAGCCAGGGGCATGGAAGTACCTCAGAACAGACTGCTCCGTGTTAGTAGTGAGACTAGTTCTGGGACAGGAGCCTAGAACGTACATAGATGGAGTGTCAAGGATGGAGGCCTTGGGCTGGTTGCTGTCTCCAACCGTGGTAATGTTAGAGCCCATATGGGGGAAGGTTCTTCTAAAAGATGAAGGGTTAAGGTAAGGATGACGGGACCTAACTGACCATGTGCTAAGCACCAAGTTCTCTATATACATTCTGTCTTGCAAAGCCTCACAGCTTCTGTTTTACAGATTAGGGGGAACAGGAAACCTGCCCACAGCCATATATCTAACAATGGAAGGTAGAAGATGGGTCTGATGAGCTCCAAACACATTGCTTTTTTCTATTTAGTCCAGGGGTGTTTATGTGTGATTATATAGTAGTATCACGGGATAGGTTCCCAGTCTAAATGAGATGTGCCCAGCTTACGTAAGGCATGTGGCCAATTTGTTAAGGTGGTGCGATCACATCCAGACTACACCAGAAGGAGCTGGAAATGGGATTTGTATCTCAAAAGACACACTGCTAGATGCTTTAGGCAACCAAACAGTGCCAGGTGAGGGCGGGGTGAGCAGAGCCAGCAACTCTAGCAGTTCAGGATGTTTATTCTCCCCAGTGTCTGACGTCTTGGCTCCTGGGCTCTGAAGGAGAAGGGTTGTATAGACAGCTTGTAAAGGGTGCCTGAAAATAGTTGTTTGCAAGAGAAGAGAAAGAATCAGTTTGCTGAGGCGAAAAGCAGCATGAAAACACGGAGACTTGGGGTACAGAGCTCCCCTGAAGGAGAAAGGAGAGGCTTTGGTGAACCGCAAGTGTAGGGGTGGGGAAGGAAAGGCAAACTGGCAGATGGCAGGCAGCCCTGCAGATGGCAGGCCAGGAGATGGTGAGGGACTCCCAGAAGTGGGGTTTGGAAGCAGAGAGGCTCAATCCTACACTCCAAGGGGCAACTGTCATCTGATATGTCCACTGAGGAGCTTGGGCAAGATAGAGGGAATATGGTTCATACCACTGGACAAAGCAAAATGAAGTGGGAAACTGGTCTGTAGGCTTCTCTTGGACACCTGAGGAGACCTGACCCACAGCCACCAGGAGAGCGAGAGAGGTGGTTTTCAATGTGTATGACCTGTGTGCTGACTTTAGAAGAGTTGGTGACTGCTGGGTTTCTTGGTGACCTGGACCCTGGCTCTGTCAAGTAGGCAGTTCCCCACCCACTTCTGAGGTGCTTCCTAATGTTAGCTGAGTCTCATCCTGAGTCCATCAGTAAGGGGGGGGGGGACAGGGGATGGGAGAACACACAGCTTGAAACAAGGAACTTGGAGGAGACTTTGCAGCCGAAGGACCAGGCATTAGCATCTGGCATAGTAAAGAAGAAAGCTGGCCACACCCTGCTGTGTGTAACATCCAGAAAGAGAGCAGGTTTCTCTAGGGAGCCAGGGCACAGTGCCAGAGTGCAGGCGGGACACACCCTTGCCACGCTGACTCAGGCATCCTGGGGAGACAGAAACACGCCCAAGTTTGGGGCAAGGCTGACGTTTGTTCCAGGCGGAGACTGCCCATTTGGAACAAAGAGGATTTGCATTTCAGGCAAAAATGTCTGAAAAAGCTGCTGTTCAAGGGTGTGGGAGGGGCAAGGGCTGGGAAAGCTGTTCAGGCAAGAAGAAACACAGCTGCTGTCCCACAGCATCCACCAACGTCAGAGCCTCACTGCTGCCTGCTGAGCAAAGCTGGCTGCTGGGGGCAACTGCAGCTGGAGCTATCAAGGCCTTGCCACGGAGGTGGCCATGGACCCCCATCCCTGTGCCTGCACAGCCCCTCACTCACAAGTGCTGGCTATTCTCCCAAAGCCTCCGAGACAATGAAAGGAAGATCAGCAAGATTCAGACCACCCCAGCAGCCCTGAGGCTCAGACTCTGACGCTCAGCCTGTCTCAGGGGGAAGTTGGCTGTGTGGCCATTCATGGAAGGTCACACTTAAAAAGTGGTGACTGGGAACTACCCTGGGGTAAGATTCATCCCTGCCAGACTGACCATGAGTAGCACCCACTCTGACACTGTCTGGAGTGGCCTTGATCCCCAGGGTCCCCCTGCACCGCACACTGGGCCTAGCCTGGGGGCCTGGAGGCAGGAAGGTTAGGTTGGTTCCAAACCGAGACTGTTTCTCACTACAGCCCTCGGCAGCATCCGAGTCTTTCAGGGGTGTCACTCCTGTCATCCCAGCATCCCTGCAGGAACAGTGGCACAGCAGTGTGTAGGAGGAGGTCTTGAGCCTGGGGAAACTCAGGCACTCTTTAACCCCATGAGAGCTCGCTCTCTTCCTCCTAGGAGGAAACATCTTCCACAAACACAACTCTGGGTTGGCTGCGGAGCAATGCCTGGAAGATGAACATTCAGGAGAGGACCGGATCTTTCCCAGGGGAAGGGAAGCACATAAGGCACAGAGGGTGCCTGCCCCTTGCCAGAGAGTCCTCCTGCATTAGGCTCTGGCTGAAGGCCCTCTCAGAGCTCCACTTCTGGCGCTATGTAAGTTTGAATCTCAGTCCTTTCCTCAGAGAGCGACAAGGGCAGGCACTCTAGGCTGTGACCTCTCCTTCCCCATCCTGATCTCGCTGTATCTGCTGGAATCTCAGTCAGGAGCAGATGGAAGGAATAGAAAAGCCATCTCCTCAGCCTCCCCCTTGAAAAGCTGCGTCGCTGACTCATGGGAATGTGGACTTTCTGTCACCCTACAAAAAGGCAAGAGTCTTGGGGAAGGGGAGGATTCCAAACCTACACAGGCTAGCCAGAACCCAAGACCAGACCCCAGACATTCTGACCCTTGCTTCTTGTGATACCTTGTGCCTCTGGCTTGGCCTCACACTTACCTGTGGGGAGGGTCCGGCTTTTACCAGAATGCGCTCTAACATGCAGAGGCGAGGGGCAGTAGTGGCATTGCACAGTGATGGGTTGGCAGCTCAGTCATTGCGTGTACACACACGGGAAGGGGAAGGCTGGATCGAGGCCCACAGGGAGCCATCTATCCAGGCAGGGCAAGGGTGCGTGGTCCACTCCCATTCGTAACTCCAGCAGGAAGCGACATGCATTAGTAAGGGCTTTTACACGAAGCAATGTGGCATGTATCTATACTACAGGACCCGACACCAGACTGCACAGGATAGGACCAGCAGGAGAGCCATGGCATCCCAGGCCAATTCATGAGAAGGCGCAGCAGACAACTGAACCTTCCTGTGATGGGCCAGAGGTTGTTAAGGGCAGTGAAGGGGGGCTGCAGTGAGCTCGGGAGGACCTCTCCGGAAGGTTGGGCTTTCTGTCTGCATGGGCGCCATCCTCTTTCTCATATCAAAGATGATTTGGAGTTACATCCTCCCTCCTGCATCTTTAAGGCTTGGGAAGACGCTGCAGCAGGAAGAAGGCTGTCTCCAAGAGGCCCTGGGCCTGGTGTTCATTTGATTAGCCATCTGGTTGCTTTCTGGTACAGATATGGGTTGCATTTCCAATCTGGTGAGTGGCTGGTTCCTCAGCAAAGATCCCCCACAGGGGCTCATTCCTCCCCCAGAGAAACACTCAGATTTAAGCAAATTTTATTCCTCCCAACCCAGTGATATTCAAGTGTCGGATGGAGGTGGCTCAGGTGCACATGTAGTTACATTTGCACAAACGTACACGTACACAACAGACAATGGTGTCGAGATGCTCAGGTGGTCATGAAGCCCGCACACCGGGGACACCACGGCATGCAGACACACAGGGATGCAGGGCAGAAGCGCGGGTGGAGGCAGGAGGCAGGAGGCAGGGGCAGCTCCAGCCCTGTTCACAGTCCATAGCCCCTGAAGTTCTCTCTCCCTCTGGTGGGAGTGGGGTGAGGAATGGGGTCAGGGGAGTTGATGTTGGGAAAGGGAGCTGGAAGGCAGTCTACCATAGGCGGTATGGGAAGGGCAGCAGGATCGGTCTTCCAGCAGAGCCCAACAGTGCCCTCTGCTGAGCAGGATGGGTCGGTGCAAGCTCAGAAAATGGCACCAAAGAAACTGAGAAGTGTGTGTGTGTGTGTGTGTGTGTGTGTGTGTGTGTGTGTGTGTGTGTGTGTGTGTGTCTGTTGTCTAGGGGTAGCTGATGTAGTAGAAATTCCCTGTCTGTCTGTCTGTCTGTCTGTCTGNCTGTCTGTCTGTCTGTCTGTCTGTCTGTCTGTCTGTCTAGGGGTAGCTGATGTAGTAGAAATTCCCACCAAGGATGCTAATCTTTCTAAATCACTACTCACGGTACACCACACCCACCTGGGCTCTGAGAGAAGGAGTACATGAAGTTGCCGGCTGCTACTGATACCCAAAGCCACATGCCGCAGGGATCCATGCAGTGGTGCAAACCACATGCAGACTGCGTTCTTCTCAGATGGCTACTCCCCAGAGCATTTCCCCAACCTGAGTCGCAGCTGTCCAGGCCCCCTGAACAGACTCTCAGGGCCCAAGAAAACCTGCTCTGGGTACAGTCCTATGGCTATACATCCCAGGCCTCTGGAAGCCACTGTTCTTTAAACCCCTCTTTAAACCCTGTTCTATAAATTGGGGGCTTCCTCATAGTACTAAAAGCTCTGATCTCCTTCACACTTGCAGGACTCAAGCCTAACCCTGCCTTAGAACCATCTCCCTTGTCAAACTTTACGACTTATAGCCATAGAGGGATGGGCTCTGTCTGAAAAGAAATCTGCTAGGCGGGTGTATATCTACCCCTCGCTGCATGTGGGTGGTTCAGCAGGATGAGACAGTCTGTCGGTCCGTGAGTGTGTGCGCCTGTGTACATGGATGTGCCAGCATGTGTGGAAGAAGGCACTCTGCTAAGGATGGGGTTTGAAGGAAAAAGGGAAAAGAGACCATGTATCCAACGGAATCAATTCTGGGTAAAGTGTTTCCCCTGTGCTGATGGTGACGGACTTTATCCCATAAAATTTATTAGACTAGAGAAAACCAAACTTGTAGAATCATGTTGGTGGGCTGGCTTCTGGGTTGGAAGGAGAGGAATTATTTAAGAATTAAAATCTAAGTATAAAAGTAGACGGGTCTGAAGGAGGTTCCTAGAGGGGGCATGTGGGCAGGATGAGGGTGGGGACCAGGAAGCACACCCTGTCCTCGCCTTCCTTCTGCCCTGGCTGAGTCTAGAAGGGGTGAGCAGGCTCTGGCAGCAGCGACTCCCAGGAACTAGATAAGCGGGACATGAAACTGACCGGGGATGTTCTCTCTGTGGCCGCGTGGTGGACCTGGGGGGCCTCGCCAGCTGTCTCGCCTTCCTCCTCTTGAGGCCTAAAGAAGACACAATCTCTCTTTAGTGACAGGTGCCTCTCAGCAAGGCCTGGCTTTGCCCCCACTGGGAGCACAGAGCATGCTCAGGCATGATCCCTGGCTCCTTCCCAGAGGTGCTCAGCAAGGAGTCAGCCCATGGCTTCATGGGAAAAGTGAAAGTAGACACATCAGAAATGGATGAATTCTGCAGGAGGCGGCCTAAGGGCGGTGCCCGGGAGTGCCTAGGGGAAAGGCTGGCTTAGCAACAGGCACTGTTAGCTAACCCTTCCTTCCTATATTGGGCTTCAGGTTTCTGTGCCTGGTGCAGCAGAGCTCTGTACATTCTGGGTTGTGCTCTCAGGGGACCCAGGAGAGGTCAAAGGTTCTTTTGTTCACATGACAGCTCTTGTTAGCTGCTTCCTTTTCCTCCTCCCCAGTCACCCTTTGACAGCATGCTTGGCTCCTTGTACGGGGAACACAGGGCTGACACTCACCCAGGCTCCTCTGTGGGTCGTTCTGGAGTCTGGCGTTCCTTAAGCTCAAGCTGGGGAAGGGAAAAGTCAAGGGTCAGAGCGAGCGGCCACACAGTGGAGCTGATCCTCAGATGACCTAAGTTTGGCCCTGCACTGTAACACACCCTAATGTTTGCAGCCCGAGTCACATGGTTGGTCTTTGGTGTTTACATCAGTGCTCTCCTTACCAGCCTGAGTACAGGACAGGAGAGCCAGTACCACAGCATCCCAATAGCTGCGCCCTCCCGGTCCCCCAGACGGCCTCAGCTCACCGTCGTGGGCTTCTCCAGGGCAGCAAAGCGCTCTGCCCAGCTGGCTGTGGACTTCTCAAATGCCTCGTGCCTCTTGATGAGCTTTTCCACGCTGTCCACTGTATGTCCAAAGTCCCGGCTGGCCAGATAAGGCTCCTGGGCAATCAACCATGCCTCGGCCACAGAGGCGTCCCTCGAGAACTGGCACACCTCCAGCACTGCCATGAGAATGAGCCATGAACCCACCCACAAGGCCAAGTTAGCATTCAGGTATCCCTCAGCCCTATGGCTACCTTGTTCAGCTGTGAGTTTCTGCCTAAAGCCACTTCACCCCCCACACTAGAGACCCACCCCATCTCTACCAGTGGTTCCATAGCTACACAAAATTTTACATGCATATCCCACCCATCTCGAGCAATTTACTTACATGTCAAATTTTATGAATGTACACTATTTGATTTTTATTTTTGTCGTGCTGGGTATCAAACTCAGGCCCTTGTTCATGCTGAGTAAATACTCTATCATGGCGCTTCACCGCTCCCCCTTAGCCTTTGAGACAGGTCTCGGTGTTCAGCGCAGGCTAGCCACTCAGTCCTCTCTCCTCCACTTCTTCTTCTTCTTTTTTTTTTTTTTTTTGGTTTTTTGAGACAGGGTTTCTCTGTGTAGCCCTGGCTGTCCTGGAACTCACTCTGTAGACCAGGCTGGCCTCGAACTCAGAAATCCGCCTGCCTCTGCCTCCCAAGTGCTGGGATTAAAGGCGTGCGCCACCACACCCGGCTTCTCCTCCACTTCTTAAGTGCTGAGGTCCATGGTGTGTGCCGCCATGCACAGCCAGAGTTATATTTTTAAAGCAACCATCGGAACCAGCTCCATTGTGGTTTATACTGCCTTGCTTTACGGAGCAATCCCCTGCCTCAAACTCGTTCCCTTATCTGTCTCATACAGTCACAGACAAACGAGCACAGAGACCAACTAACCAGTCCTGGCTTTATCCCTGCTTGCAGCTTCCCTGAGAGGTAAGGTTTTCTTCCCCCTCACCTCAGCCTCCAGCTGCTGGAGGACAGAGCTCCTGACCTCCTTAGGACAACCTGAAGGCCTAATACTCAGGAGAAACTAGAGCTCCTCTGGCCTTTCCCAAGCCACAGCTCCACAGGGGAACCAAACTGGGCACAAACTCTCCTCAGGCCAGTGGCCCAGAGCTTTGTCACTGAGTACTGCCGTGGAGTTTCTTTCAGGCACAGTGTGGCACCCTATAAGGGTCGGCTAGACCCTGCCCTCAGGTTCCCCAGCCCTGAGCTATACTCACGCATGTGGAGCCTGTCAGAGCGGGCCTCCCACTTGTCATTCATCTCCTGCCTCCTGGATATCACTTGCTGCAATTTCTCCCGGATCTGTGGAGAGGAAAGGGGAGGGCTCCAGGCTTTGCTGATGCTCCCCATTGTCAGAGGCAGCACAGACAGCTGCGGAGAGCAAGCTGGGTCACACGGTCCTGGATTCAGGTCTTGACTCTGTACTTGCCAGTGGTTAGCCTTGGACAAGTCACCTCGTGCTTCTGAGGTACCTGTAGGTGTGTCACCTGAGAGGTAGAGGCAACAGCTCCAAGGACAGGCTTATGTGGGTACTGGGCAGGTATGAGCCTCCTCTCCTTTAGGAGCTCCTGACTCCTTAAGGCAGGGGATGGGCTTGAGATGGCTCTGATCTCTGGCTTGTAGGCACCTCAGCTCCCTGAACCTGCTTGGCCAGCCAGCGGGAGCACAATGACATGGAGAGACCCACCTCGTCTGAGGCCTGGTGTTGCCTCTGTAGCAGGGACTCCCCAAGCTCTAGGCAGGTGCTGAAGTTCTTGGCCCTGGTATTGATCTCCGCCTTGATGCCCTGATGATACTTCAAGAGCAATTCCACGGAGGAGACATCCCTGTGGACAGGAGGGCCAGGGCCGAGAGGCAGTTTGAGAGACAACATTGGGCCGCCCAGACCTGCCTGGAGGAATCTTGTCTGCCAGGAACTCCTCTCTGTTCCAGTCCCAGCTGTAACACTAACGTGTCGCTGTCTTCACAGATCAGGGGCCCAGCAGGGACCATAGGGACCCTACAAAAACCTGGGAATATTGTTTGAATGAATTACTGAGTCTTTGCTATGTGAAATCCTTGAAACAGGCTGAGGGAAAGCAGCCAGTCACGGGAGACGATATACTATTCAATACTGTTTATGCAAAACACAGCAACTAGGTGGACAGAGAGACGGGGCTACAAAAGCAGCCGCCCAGGGGCCAGAGGCAGGGAGCGCAGTGAGTGTTGTGGATGGTAATGGTGTTTTGGTTTTGTTTTGTTTTTTTTCCTCCCAGAGACAGGGATTCTTTGTGTAGCCCTGGCGTCCTGAACTTTGCTCTGTAGACCAGGCTGGCCCTGAATTATCCGAGATCTATCTGCCTGCCTCTGCTTCATGAGTGTTAAGGTTAAAGACCTGTGCCGCCACAGCCAGGCCAGGACTTACTTTGGGTGTGTGTATGTGTGGTGATGAAATATACTAACTTTGATTGTGAGGGAATGATTGAACTATTGGAAATATATGAATACCACAGATGATACACTTTAGAAAGGACAAGGAGAGCATGCATGCAAATTACATCTCAATAAAAGTGTTCAAGTTCCTTGGGGCGGAGGGACAGAGACAGGTCACCACCAATACTTGCTGAGGTAGAGGTCCAGCCCCGCAGGATTTCAACAGCCATGAGCCTGACCTTGCCTCTTAATGACAGTCAACTTTATAATGACTATTTAGGGGAGGGGCCTTGACACCCCAGTGTTAGAGAAGAATGGTCTCCAGCCTATCCAGATATATGACTCATGTACTTTCACTGACAATAGTGGACATGGTCACCTTGGAGATTCAAAATGACCGGTATCCTCATCCTACTACTTTCAAACAGTCAGTTCTCCCAGTAGAAGATGAACCACTCTGTTCCTGCCTGCACCCAGCTCAGGTCTCTGCTACCCCTCAGGAACGTCCGTGCACTGGCCAGTCTGGGATCACTCCTGGAGGAGCCTCGAGTGTCCTAGGATATGCAAGAGCATCCCCGAGGACGCCCCTCACCTGGGTCTCTCCTGGGTCTCGATCTGCCTGATGATGCTCTCCATCCAGGAGAGGAGGTCTCGCACCATGCTGAAGAAGCGGAACTTGTCCGCCGTGTCCACCAGCTGAGCTCGGCGCCCGGCACACGCATCGAGCAGTGCCTGCCAGGCCGCGGACACCTCCTGCTCCTTGCTCTGGATGGCATCTGCCTTCTCCCCAGCATACGCTGTCTGCAGTCGGGTGGCCACGTCCTGGAACTGCTGTACCTGTGATGAGGGAGAGCCGGATCTCAGGTGTGAGGCTGGAAGGCCGTCTGTCTCCTCCTGAGTCCTCCCCAGGGCACCACTGCAGGGTGCTTCAGGATAGGGGTTCCTGCTCTAGTACCTCTGCCTGTCCAGGGCATGTGCTGGGCTCTGGCCCAGGGTTTGAGGGAGAAAGGGTCTCAGTTCCCTTTGGCCTCCTCAGGAGTGCAGTAATGGTAGTAACCACTGACCCAAGCACAGTCCTAGAAATTTAATCAACGCTCTTCATCTTTACTGCAGTCTATCAAAGAGGTACTATTATATCTGTGATGGGGAAACCAAGGCACAGGGATGCTAAGTGGGTGGTCCCAGGTTCCTCCCACTAACCAAGGGGACAACTGGGGTTGGAACTATGTAACCAAGTGCCTGGTTCTTATTCACCTTACACGCTGTCTCTTCAAGGATGGGCCTACCCCAAATCCTTTGGCCGGGGCCAACTCAGGAACAATAACACCTCGCTCCTGACTCCTCAATGGAGCTCTGCCTGACTCAGTAGCTCGGACACCACTCCGGGTATGACAGTTACGCACCAGGCCCCACCTTCAGCTGGAGGACAAATCCCTAAGATGAACTCAAGGGTCCAGGCTACCTCAGTGTTCTCTTCCTGAGTCCTGTGGAGCTGGCTCGAGACTGTACTGCCAGCCCAGTTCTCCCAACTCCACTGGAAGCCAAGGGAGCCTCCCGCAGCCGGCAGCCCTCACTGACCCTGCCCATTACATCAAGCTCCGAGGAATCCAGAGAGACTGCAGAGGTCATCGGGGTATGCTCCAGTGATCAGAGAGTAGATTTTAGGGACTCTAGAACCCCATGAAAGGCAGAGCTGTCTAGCAGCTAACTAACCCCGAGGGGTCTAGAGCCAGCCCACTAGGGCCTGGGTTCTGGCTCCACCTTCTCTCTACTATTCCCCAGGCAACACTCTATACTGCACTGTCTTCATCTGCAAACACAGTAGGAGTGCCTACTTAGAGAAGCCTGTGAAGATCCCGCCACTATGCACATCCCTTAAGATAATATCCGCTACTGAAAAATCACCGTGTATTAGCTGATAAGCTGTGCACAAGCCAAGAGCCACGCCTGAAGCTAACGAGTGTCTGAGAGCTGCTGCGCTCTGTCCTGAGCCATTGGTCCTCTAAAGAAGAAAAATCTGATGGCCATTCTAGAGGGTCCCCTATAGGAGCCAAGTGGGGCCCCCAACACCAACACGGTGAGAAGGTGGTTGCAGACGAGAAGTGGGTAGAAGTGGGTGGATGGTACCTGCACTCCCAGGAGGTGGAGCTCCCGCTCAAAGGCAGTGTGGACCCGGTGGAAGGACTCAGCGGTGCTGGCGTCCAGCCCCACGTCCTCCGGCAGCTCTCTGTGCTTCTCATCTATGAGGCCCAGGATCTCGGTGCCTGTGTAGAAATAGCGGTGCAGGTCGTAGGAGGCAGCCAGCAGCTGCATGCGGGTGTCAATGAGCTCCAGCAGGTCCGCCCACATGTCATTGAGCCCATCCTTCCACTCGGCGATGGTGGCAGCCTCGCTGTGGCCCGCATCGATGAGCCGCTCAATGATTGTATTCACGTTGTCCACTCGCTCCTGCCCAATGGCCCCGGTCTCCCGGGCAAAGTCTCGGAACTTGTCACGGAGCATCTGGATATGGGGCGGATAGAATGTGGTTAGCAGGCGGGGTCACTTTGCCAGGTTGTCACTGTGGCCACCTGGAACTAGCTGTCACACTTTCCCCAGAGTAGACTGTCCGCTGTTCTCCACTTGTGTGACTGCATCTCTGTGAAATTTCTCCCAGCTGGCACACGAGTCATACGGGTCTGGAGTGATGGTTGCCTGCGTCTACTGACTTAAGAGGAAGACCAAGATTTAAGCTGCTGTGGGTACTCACAGTCACGTGGTCAAAGTCCTGCCCCATTTCTTGGGATGAGGCCACCATCTCTTTTTCCGTAATCCACTGCTCTAAGTCGTCAGCCTCTCTCTTCAGCTGGAACAGGTGGTACATGTTCTCCAGTCTCCGCCTCCGCTCCTCAGCCATGTCCTTCAGCCCCGCATACTGCTTATCCACTTGCCCCTGGAGTCTGATGATCTGTTCCCTGGGACCCAAATCAGGACACACAGTAAGGAAGGTGAGCAAGACCCAGGGCAAGGCCTGGGGGCAGCTCTGGGGTAGAACTCTTGCTGAGCAGGTGTGAGGTCATAGGTGCCATCCTCAGTTCAATGAAACAAACCAGAAGAACCCAGAGTAGCTGGCCCCAGAAATTACAGGTTGGTTTTTGTTGTCTTTTTTTGTTTGTTTGTTTGTTTTTCAGGAAAAGAATTGGGGAGAAAGGAATACCTGCTCCCCTCAGGGTGGAATGCCTCTGGGGACAGCAGGGCTGTGTTGGAGTTCTGTCCCCACATGGTGCCTCTCACAGTGCCTCTCTGGGGAGGTCACAGATGCAAGCATGAAGAGTGAATCTTCTCCACTGACCTCTGCAGGAAGCAGTGTAGCTTCAGCAGGAGTGACCCCAGTTAGCTCTCCAGAAAAAGACAGAACCAGAGACTCAACTCTTGGGGCTCCCTGGGAGATGTGTGGGGTGGTTGCCAAGGAGACACAGTGTGTGTGTGTGTGGGGGGGGGCAGGGACTAATGGTAGCTGAGAACAGAGCCATGGCTGGAGCAGCCTGTGAGGTCTAAAGTCTGGCCAGTGTCTACCTGACTCCTACCTAAGGATCTGCTTCCAGGTCTTGAAGTTCTTTTTCTGGAACCATTAAAACATAAATAAATACATAATAAATAAATAATAAAAATAAAAAAAAACCAGGTGGTGGTGGTGGTACATGCTTTTAATTCCAGCATTCAGGAGGCAGAGGCAGGTGGATTTCTGTGAGTTCGAGGGCAGCCTAGTCTACAGAGAGAGTTGCAGGACTACATGGAGAAAAAAAAAAACAAAAAAAAACAAAAAAACAAAACCCAAACCAGATTTGATCTTCAGAATCTCTTAGTACAGGCTAACTCTTCAAAGGACAGGAGTTCTCAGCTCACTAGGGGCACTTGGACTCTGACCTTTATACAAACACAGTCTCGGTGGCCTATCTTGGAGGAGGACTCCTTGACACAACCCAAGGAACAAGATGTAATAAGGACAACCAGTAGTCCAGAAACCTCTAGTTCTGGGGAAACCAATCCTGTTTCTCCCTCTTTGGACCTGAAGGGTTCCTGGTCTGATGCCTACAACTGGCCAAGCCGGCACGGCACAGGAGGCACACGTACCCCTCGGGATGGCCTGCAGACAGCAGGCTCTGGGCGCGGCCAGCCAGCTGTTTGATATTCCGTCCATACTCCTCCACGGTGCGCTGCTGCCGTAGGTGCCGCTTGAGCATCACAATGGCTCCCTCTTCATCCTGCGAGGGGGCAGGCTAACAGTGAACACCAGAGCCCTACCCCTCCATACTCCTGTCTTTGGAAAGCTATAGCTAAGCTCTGGGAAGCCAGGCTCGGAGGGAAAGCCGCGTTCCTTCCCTTCCTGTTCCTGCCTCCCCAGCCCCTCTCCTCTCTCAGCTCTTTAGAGTCTTACTTTGTTTCTGCCCTTCATTTCAGGTCCAACTCCAAAAAGTCTGTCCCCATGAAAAATTCCTAGGTCCTGGATTAGCTGGCCTGAAGGAGGTAACCTACCCTGTCCCAGTCCTCAAAATAGGCAGTGGCTTTTCTGAGGAAAGAATAGGGTCATTGCAGATCCCCTATGTCCTTTGCCACTCCTCACAGCATGGCCACAACAGACTATGAAGAGCCTTTGGGTAGAACACCCCCTGGTGGCGAGACGGAAAACGGTAGGGATGTTCTTAATGAAGTGGGATGCCCTAAGGGGTACCACAGAAGAGCAAGGTTCTGTGGATTCCTTACACACCCATACTTTGCCCTTACTTTCTTACACACCCGGATTTCCAGGCTCTCCAAGAGCTTGCCCACCACAGCTCTGCCTATCTGCTCAGCTGGCTGGCGGACGCTGCCCCTCCCCCTCCATGTACCTTAGGGGGTTCATCAGAGAACACATATAGCTCCTGCTCACTGATCCATGCTTCGGCCTCGCCTGCATCCAGGTAGTACTGCTGTGCCTCGTGAGCATCCCGCAGGCGCTGCAGCCTGCCCGCTGCTGCCTCCCGCAGCGTGTCCCACGAGCTCTGCAGATGCCCCAGGCGCTCCTCGATGTCTTGGCAGTCGATCTCGGCCGCCTTCACCAGCTCCTGCCCTCGACGTAGCACATCCTCCACCCGTGGTGCATGGCCTAGGATCTCATTCTGTAGGGTCTGTGGCCAGAGGAAGGGTTCAGAGGCAGAGCCTTGCCCCTAATGAAGAGGCAGCAGGGCCCCTCCCCTTCCTGCCAGGGCAGAGCAAGCGATAGCCTTAATACTGCTTGTGGCAGGATGTTAAGCACCCCATGTGCGTCCTCCTACACTCTGCAGGTGTTCTTCCCAGACAAGTCCCAGGAAGCTGGCACGGGGCAGTGAACGGGAAGCAGGGAGGGCTGAGGCTGAACACAGCTGTAGCAGTCTTGGTGTTTTTAAAAAGACTTTTTATTTATTAATTTTCCTTTCTACTTGTATGCCTGAGTGTATACCACACATTTGCAGGTACCGGTGGAGGCCAGAAGAGGGCGTTAGATCCTCTTGAATGGGAGTTACAGACAGTTGTGAGCTGTCTGATGGAGGTGCTGGGAATTGAACTTGGGTGTTTTAAAAGATCAGTAAGTGCTCTTAGCTGCTGATCCCTCCCTCCCTCCAGTATACCATCCATCAACCCCACCACCACACTTTTTGAAATAGGGTCTTATGTAGCTCTGGTCTGGCCTTGAACTTGTGATCCTTCTGCCTCCACCATGCCCGGAAACTGGAGCTACAGGTGTTCACCACAAGCCCAGTGTATGTGGATCTGGCTCATGGCTTTGGGCATGGCTGGCAAGGCTCTACCATTGAGGCTACACTCACAGGCCAACCCTATGCTCTTGACTCCTGCCATGAACACCCTCAGAGCTTCATTTTCGTGTCTGTGCTCAAGAAAAGGAAAACAACCTCAGGACCTGCAACTGCCATCTTAGGTTAGCATGTCTTTGCTCCAGGTAAAAGAACAAGCTGAAGGCTACCAGCGCCTCGTGGAATGCTTTAGCTTCCGTCTGTCTCCATGTCTGTGGCTCACATCTGAACTGTATATCATTATTCCTTATTTGAGCCTTTGGCCACCAAAATGGTCTTTTCCACACACTCTGATAACTGGGTTATTACGTTGTTCTTCTGGAGGCCCTGACACTTGATTGCCTTTCCGGGGGTCAAAAAGCTTTCTAGGGATAGTATGTACTCTTGGGCTTTCTAGGGATAGTATGTACTCTTGGGCTCCTTATGCCTCCTCCACCTTGACCATTTCCGCCAAGCCTTTAAAATCATCTAGAGTCAGGAGCAAGGGTCGGGTGTGGGCAGAGCACCGACTTCCAGCACTTAGAACACATGAATAACAACATGCACAAGCACCTGCCCTGCTGGAGTGTGTTACTGTATTTTACACTAAGAATCTTGATTTCTAGAGAAAGGCCTGAGAGACCAACCCCAGGGCAGGCATGAGACCACTGTAATCCCATGCTGCTGGCTTTCTTAGGACTCAGGCTCCCTCTGCAGCCTGATACCTGCTAGCATTCGCGATTCCAGCCACAAGCACTTAATCTGTCCTCAAGGAGTGTTTCAGTAGATGCTTGCTTCTGGGACTCAGAGTCCAAACTCAGTGGCTTTCTAATGGGGTTGAGCCTCACAGGAATGGTCATGTGTCTATAGAGCAGGATCTATAGACCCTAAGGATGCTGTGTAAGCCAAGTTTAGTCCCAGAAGAGGACAAGGGACTGCTGTGGTGCTGGTGGCCTCCCCGAGGAGAACACCAGAGCCGGGCCTGGTGGTGCAGGCCTTTAATCCCAGCACTCGAGAGGCAGAGGCAGGTGGATTTCTGAGTTCGAGGCCAGCCTGGTCTACCAAGTGAGTTCCAGGACAGCCAGGACTATACAGAGAAACCCTGTCTCGAAAAACCAAAAGAAAAAAAAAAAAAAAGAGGAGGCCACCAAAAATAGAACTACAACAGCAGGCTGGACACCCCCTGTTCCTCACCCCCACCCCAAGCCAGGTACTCATTTGAGCCTGGTAGAGTCTGGTGGTTCCAAATCCCTAACTAGCAGGATGCCCAGCCTCCACTCTCTGCACTGAAATTTCAGATGAATTTAGGGGACAGAAAGCTGCCATCAGGAGCAACAATCTGCTGTCACCAGCCGTTTGCACATCATGGCTAGGCCAGACCCCCCGGGGCCAGGCGGGACTAAGCAGGGGCAGATGCGCTGGTGAGATGAGACTCACCTGGTTCTTCTTCATGAACAGCTGCACAGTTTGCAGATTAGTGCCATAGTCAGCTGACTGAGCCAGTGGCAGCCTCTCTTCCACCCAGAGCTGCAGAGAGCAGAAGGCAGGGGGATAGCTGACAACAATCACAGACAGCCACCCTTTCCAGGACACCCACACAGAGCCAGACAAGGTGCTGCCTGGTTCTTCCCAACACCCCCCTTCGGATCTTGCCCCCATTTTACAGACAGGTATTTCAAACTGAGGTTCCAAATAACCTGTTCCTGATCCCAAAGTAGAATCTTGTTCCTAAAGCCTCCCCATCAGTACTAACAAGTGACTTGTAAGCTCCCGTTCACAAAGAATCCACCCCGATTTTCAATTTAACGAAATCTCTAAAGCAGCCCTATGAGATAAGGGGCAAGATGACCAGTCATCTGCTGCCAAAATTGCTCTGGGCAGCAGCCAGCTTCCCCTGCGGCAGCTGGCACCTCAGCCCCGGGGGGTAGGGAGGCTGCAGCCTGCGCACCGTCTCGTCCTCTAAGTCCCGGCTGATCTGTAGCTTGGCTTTGGACAATTCCAGCTGCTTCTTCCTCCTCCCCAGAGGTTCTAGAAGGTCTAGGAACCGCTTTTCGATGCTCATGTCCGTGTCTCCTGTCTCCGCTCCTAGCGAGGGCGCCTCAGCAAAAAGTTCCTCCAGCTCCTCCTTCCGCAAATTCACTTGTTCCTCCACTCGCTGGGACGTGAGAAACACTGTCAGTACTGTCTGTGATACCTGGAGGGTGTGCCTCCAGCCACCTACCCACCCGTCTTCCACCCTTCCTCTGAGGCCCATTTAAAGCACGGCCTCCCCCAAGAAGTCCCCCTGGTTGCTCCTCCTCAGTCTCCTGTATTTCTCATGAGCCTTTTTACTAGATTCCTGTCCTACCCAGCCAAGGGAAGGAGCCGGCTTCTGAATCAGGATGCATTTCTGTATGATACAAAGTCAAGCTAAGAGGAACAGAAGGCGCGCTTACTTTAAGGGTTCAGGTTGGCTCCCTAAGATCCCTTCTACACTGAGTGTACAGCTCACGTGCCTTCAACTTAGCCAACATCCGGTTGACAGTGGTGAGATCCTTGCCCAGGTCGTCTGATCGAAGCTGGTCCTCCATGGCACCGATCCATTTGTTAAGGTCGGCATGGGTCTGCAGGCGCAGGTCAGAGCTCCTCGCGGCGGAGAGTTGTTCCGCCTTCGCCTTGGCGGTGGTCTGCAGCTCCTCCCAGAGCTTGTGCAGGGCTTCCAGCCTGTCTGATACCACATCCTTGAACTGGGGCTTCTCTGCCATCAGCTGCCTCCCCTCCTGTGGGGGGAAGGAGCAGAGTTCACTCTGGGCTTCAGCAGCCTTGGAGGGGCCCCACTCCAGGCAGTTGCAAGAGAAATCCTGAGGGGAGGTTGGTAAGGCCCGGAATGAACACAGATCTAGGGTGAGGCCATACCAAAAATCACTCTGAAACTCTAAAGCTATCTACAGATGGGGGTGGGGCAGGGGAGCAAATGATTCAGAGAGATCCCAGCATAGGGGCTGACACTGAAAGAAAAAAATCAGATTCATTCAGGAGCCAGGCCTTTAACACCAGCACTCAGGAAGCTGAGGCAAGAGGAGAGTGAGTTGAAGGCTAACCTGACTTACAAAATAAACTAAAGGCTAACCTTGGCAACTTAGTGAGGTCCTGTCGCAAAATTTAAAAAATGAGAAGAGGGTAGTGTGGGGGAATCTAGCTGAATGGCAGAGGTTTAACCCCCAGTTACCCTCCTCCCAGGAAAGAAGGAAAGAAAAAGATCAAAATCTATCAGGAGTCAGTAGGGAGTGGTACATCGTAGTAATCCCTACACTCAGGAGGCTGAAGGGGGAAGATCGTGAGTTTGAGAGCAGCCTGGGGTACAGAGCAAAATTCTGTTTCATTAAAAAAAATTAATAATAAATACACTAATAAACAAATCAGATCCAGGTACTCACAGCGAGGGAACATCCTCTTACACATTCAGAAGTCACGCTTTCACCTCAGAGAGAGGTTGGTCACCAAGGCTGCCTGACCTGGTTTCCCCTGTATAAATGCCTGTGTTTTGGGTGTGGACAATGTGATGGGACTTGGCTCTAAGCATATATATATATTCTATTAATGGTGGTTAGGATCATCAATGGCTTCCCAATCGTCACACACTCTCCTAAGTGTTTTCTCTGCCTGCAAGCACACAGCGCTCCCAGCTGGGTCGGTGAGAGCTATTGTCCCGGTTTCAGGGAGAAAGAACTGAGCAGGGAAGAGAACTGAGTCTGGTTCCCAGAGCGATGCCCTAAGCACTATTAGGCACGGCTTCATGCGGACACTGAGCCTACTTCTTCCTGGACAGCCACAGCAGGGAAAGCAAAGGAATAGGTCCCCTAAGTGGAACCCCCGCCACACTCTGACCTGGGCCACGGGCGAGCCTGATACAGGTGGCTCCCACAGTTTCATTTACAAGGGCCCCGTGGATGGCTGCTTCCTGCTAGCCTTTGCCCAACCAAACAATGGAGAGCACAATACCAGAAGGCTAACAGAAATGACTGCTGGCTGCTGGACCCTAGCTATTCTGACCAGACTTAAGGAGCCTAGCTACAGCAAGAACACTAAAGGTTTCATTTCCATGGCCAAGCTCTCCACTGTCCAGGAAGCTTCAGGGCAGCTTCTGTGTCCCGGATGAAGCCTGGGCCACAGGTACTTAGCTCGGTACTATCACCCGACTGCCTACTTACTGCATCAATATTCTCAAGCCACCCTTGGTGTGAAGCCAGCTCTGCCATAAATGCCTGGTGTTTCATCCATTTGTTGTGAAGGTTGCGAGCTTCATCATAGGAGACGTCTGGAGATGTCAGCAGCTTGTCATTGATCCAGAGAGTGAGCTGTGGGTAGAAAGAGTGAGCCCTGTGGTTTCTGAGTATACGTCCAGGAGGTCAAAGGGTTACCGTGTCTTCCTTACTAGAGCATGTGGGGTGTGAGAGAGTTTGTTCTTTCCATACTTCTAGGACCTAGGACAGGCCTGAGGCATTGCAGTAACTCAGTACACTCTTAGTAGATAGGTAGATGGATTAATCCATCTGATAGTGGGGTGATAAATGATTAATAAACAGCAAGGAAATGTTACATGAGGAAGAGGTTAAAGGCAACTATAATTAATAAGGGGAAGGGGGAGTTGTGTGTCTGATATTGTCAAGATGTCCTAGCCTCATGCCAATCCTGGCTGGTCAAGGGCACAGCAGATGGAAACAGAGTGATATGGGCCGAGAGGAAGGCCCGAGGGGAGAGTAAGGAGTCGGAGAAAGATATGTAGCACACCGGAAGTGTCATCAGCAGACTCTCTCCTAAGTTCCCACCCACCTGCCCTCGGGGGCCTAGCAATCTGCACCAGGACCAAGACTTGTTCCACAATTCTAGGGCCCAGTACAAAATGAAGGTGCTCAAAAAAGCGTTACGGATTTCGAGTCAGCACCAACAGGGCATTACATAAGAGCACTGCGTGTGGATGAATACGAGACCCCATAGCCTTGCAGGTAGCCTTGTCCAGGCTTAGGTGACTCCAACCCAGAATGTTCGCAGACCACTCCTTGTCTTAGATTGGGCAAATCCAAGGATGACTTCAGCCTTAGAGGCTGAGGGTAGAAAAGAACTGTGGAACAGAAGGTGTCGAGGAGTACCGAGTTAAGTACCCTAAGTCCCCAGCTCATGTAATGCCGACACTCTTGACACAGGAGTCCTTCAGACTGAAATCTTAGGAGCACCCTGTCTGTTGGCCTCACCTCCTTGCAGTTCTGGAGGAAGTTCTGCAACTCTAGGTTGTCCTTTAGAAGAACTGTAGCCTCCTGGGCCTTCTCATTGTTCTTCTTGTGCCTGGGAAGTCAAAGGAAGTCACACTAGCACCAAGCCCGGGGCCCTTGCCCGGTGTAGCAGACGGTCATGGACCTAAGGGTACCTGTCTTCAATCAGCTGCACCTTCTCCTTGATCTTGTTCGAATACAGGTTGCCCTCAGTCACCAGCTTGCTGCCAGAGTCCACAGGGCTCAGGACCTTATCTCGGTTGTTTTCCATAGACACCAAGAAATCCTCAAACTTTCGGATGCCCGCCTCTGCAGCTGCCAGGGAGTCCGGAGGCTCCAGGTGAGCCAGAGTGTATTCCTGTTAAGGTAAAGTTTCCAGAGGAGGCCTGAGGGTGAGCTAAGCAAGGGCGCCACAGGCAGCTGTGCGGGTTACAGGGCAATGCAAAGATAAGGAAGGCTCTGTTTCCCAGGCCTGGCCTCCTCCTCCCACCTGGGCAGCAAGCATGGGCAGTGGTGAGAGCTACGGAGAGGGTAGCAATGCAGGGTAAAGTCCACTACTCTAGCTTCCAAATGACCCAAAGCAAGACAGTTTGGGACATGGGACCGGAGGCATGTGATAAGGAAAGAACACAGACGATTTCCTTTAATTGGTGACTATGAAGAGCTCACCACTAGTGAAGTCTCCTGAGAGACACACCTGACCCAGCCCTGTATGCTTCTTCCTACCTGGTTGCTGAGGATGGCTTCAGCCTGCTTGGCATCTTTCTGGAACTCCTGGAAGCCCAGGCACTGGTTGAGCGTGTTCCCTCGGCTCTCCCACATCCGGCGCAGAGCATCCCAGTCAGTATCTAGGCCCTCTAGCCGCTGGCCCAGAAGCTGGTAATCTGGGTCAGTCTGGCCTTCGATCACTTTCTCCCCAGAGGCTTTGACCCTATGGTAATCATCTCTGTGTGCATCAATCTCTTCCTTAATGGCTGCATGCTGTTGTAGGAGCTGCTCCGCCTCTGGGAGTGACTCAGGCATGTCCTCAGAGGCCACTGCCTTTTGGGCCATCGACAACCAGGCCTTGAAGTCATCCAGATCTTGCAGGAAAGCCTGCAGCTTGCTGGCCTCGCCTAAGGAGAGCTCCTGACCTTGCAAGGCATCTTGCAGGCCCTTCCACAGCTTCTCCACATCTGCTTGCCGCTGGCCAATGTCCTCTTTCTGCTCAGGGTGTGACTCCATCAAGTACTGGGACTCCCGTTCCAGGGCACTCACACGATCCCGGATGGCCAACACATCCCGCTCCAACCCTGACAACTTCCGCTGGATGGCAATGACACCTGCCAGGTCCTGCCCCAAGTCCTTGGTAGATTCCACAACCTTCGTCTTGTCCATGATCCACTTGCTGGTCTCCTCACAGTCTACACAGTAATTGTTTACTCGGAGAGCTGAGTTCACAGCCTCTCTCTGCTCTGACACCACTGCCTGGAAGGCCTGCCACCTGCCAGAGGAGACACAGGACCAAGGGAGAATGGATACCACACCGTTCCCAGAGGAGACACAGAACGAGGGGTTCCCTTTCCCTATTTCCCATCAGTCTTCCCCCAAAGACCTCATATATTACAAAATAAACAAACAAAATATAATATATAATTTAACTGCAGGTAAACAAAAATTAACTTGTCCCATTTTACCCAAGATATACCTAACAGAGAACCTGACGTTCTTGACTCTCAGAAGTCAAGCAATGATGTGGTCCTAGCCATACATAATGTTCAGTTGAACTTCAGGTAACTACCAACAGTCTGGGATCTATGATGGCTAGGCTTCTGGCTAGCATGAAGGCAAATACGTATTTAGCAGGAACTGCGCTGTGGGTTTTGCCGGTTGCCAGAGCTGGAAGTATCAGGTGTGATGCTGGGGTAGGAACGAGCAGTGGCAGCGGCTGACACTCCCAGCAGTCAGCCCTGTGACCACAGGAGACACAACCAACCCCACAGAGTGCATGCTGCTAAGCTAGGTGTGTAGCAGCTTTGAGCTGCCTAGACTGGTTCCTGACTCTTAGTCTCGGTAAGCCTCCTGCTTTAGTGTCCAGAGTAGCCAGGATTAGTGCCACAGTGCCTGGTCATAGGTATGTGTGCATGTGTGTGTGTGCGTGTGTGGTGTCTGTGCCCATGTGTGTATACAGGCATGCTCCCCTGTGTGCGTTAAGTGGAGGCCACAGGAGGATGTCAGGGGTTTTCCTCTGTCAGTCCCCATCTTACTTTTTGAGACAGTCTCTCACTAGACCTTAGTATGCGGTTTTGGTGAGGCCAGCTGGCTGGCAGTGCCAGCTGCCTGTCTCTACCCCACCCCACCTCCATGCTGGGAATACAATCGCAGGTAGCCATGGCTGTTTTTTTTATGTGAGTGTTAGGGGTCTGAATTCTGGTCCTCTTACTCACAGAGCGAGCTCTGTCCGTTACCCACTCACCCCTGGTCCTCTTACTCACAGAGCGAGCTCTGTCCGTTACCCACTCACCCCTGGTCCTCTTACTCACAGAGCGAGCTCTGTCCGTTACCCGCTCACCCCTGCCAATGCGCTCCCTGCTTATGATGCCAACCACTCACAGTTCATCAGGTTCTACCCTGCCCCAAGTCAGAGACGCTCTTTATACCATTTCCCCCGAGTTTTAGAGATGTTGGAAATACCTAGAAAGCTCACATTATTAACTTCAAGAATGCTTCAGGACAGTCCCTAGCTTCTCTAGGGAAAGTGTGAAAATGCCCAGGGCCACACTCAAAGTGCCCTAGGGCCTGAACGCAAAACAAAAACAAAAGAGGCCTGGTGAAAAGAGAAAGGGGGCAACGAGAGAGAGAGAGAGAGAGAGAGAGAGAGAGAGAGAGAGAGAGAGAGAACTCCAGGAGGGACTGCCACGGCAATGCACAGTGACAGCCACCTTCAGGCGCAATGCTGCTATGAAATCGGGAAACATACTGAGGTCTGGCAAACGTGCTGGAGTCTCCCATTAGTCTGCAGCATCCAGTAAACCTCTTTAGAAGACTCTTTAGATGCGTTGCCTGTCAGCCAGGACAACTGGAGACACCTCCTTCGGGGACTTCCTTACACATTGCTCACCGTTTGAAAAACAGCACAGGAAAGTAAACTGAATGCTTGTGTGGTGGTTTGAATGAGAAACTCCTCACCCCTACCCCACCACCCGCAGCTCAGGTATCTGGACAGTTGGTCCCCAGTTGGTGGCACAGTCTGGGAGGAGTTATGGAACCTCTGAAAGGATGAACCTTGTTTGAGGAAGTATATCACTTTGGACAGACTTCCCGTTCACTCTTTCTGTTTAGCGCTTAGGGTTTAGAATATGAGCTCCCAGTTTCCTATTCCTGCTGCTTCCCACTAGGCCCAAACCAGCACTTTTAGAAATTTGCTTTTCTAAATTGCCTTGGTCTGGTATTCTATCACCACAGCAGAAAAGTAACAGAGATTGGCTGCTGCTCTGAAAAACTCAACCACGATGGTTTTTTTGTTTGTTTGTTTGTTTGTTTTGTTTTTTGAAAGAATGTGGAAGACTTTGGAATTTAGGACTAGAAAAGCAGTAGGATGTTGTTAGAGCCTAACAAGCCATTTTAGGAGGAGCCTGGAAGACAGCGGTGCTGAGAGCCACTCGGACTACAGAGGTCCAGCCCAAGAGGTTTCAGAGGAAAGCCTGGGCGGGAACTGCATCAGGCTCCCAGACCGTTCCTGTATTAACTTGGCAAATGTCCAAGTCGTGAGAACTTCCCTGAGGCTAAATTTAAAAGTAATGACCTAATTTCTTCGATGAAGGAAATGCCAAGACTAGATGTCTGCTCAGTCTGTGGCCTAGGCATTACTGATAGTCCTGGGCAGCTCTGCAACGAAAGAGAGCAAGTGGGGCAGAAAGAAATACAAAATGCATGGTTTAGAGAGAAAGGAGCGCCAGTAGGCTTGATGTTCTGAAGAGGGCAGTGTGGAAGGGGTTGCTAAGGAGACTGGTGCCATATAGAGAGGCTTTGCTGCACTGGAATAAGGAAAAGGGCACCCTCAGGGCAAGACTCCACCCTGCTAAATTCCCAACTTGTGAAGAGAGCTGAAAGAATGTGTGTGTGTGTGTGTGTGTGTGTGTGTGTGTTGTTTGTTTGTTTTGGCTCCTAGAAAGCCACTGCTAAACTGGGCACTGGTTGTGCTTGCCTTTAAGCCCAGCTCTCAGAAGGCAGAGGCAGGCAGATCTGAGTTCGAGGCCAGCCTGATCTCTAAAGAGTTTCAGAACAGTGAGGGCTACACAGAGAAACCCTGTCTCAAAAAACAAAACAAAACTAAACAAAAAACAACAATAACAACAAAAAGTGTTGCCTGTGGGCGGATCTCTGAGGTCAAGGACAGGTTTCTATAGTGTGTTACACAACAGCCAGGGCTGCACAAAGAAACCCCGTGTCAAAAAACCACACACACACAATTCTTCCCTGACCCTCCACCCCCACCCCCATGAGCCCTAACGCTTAAACAGCAGGCATCAGGGCCCATTCCAAGCTGGTAGCCTAACTTGGCAGTGCCATCATGTGACACACTGACTTTAGAGATACAAAGAAGGCAAGAACGAAGAATTTGAGGAGTCTTCCTCCATTGTATCAAAGAGCAGCTGACTCTAGGGCCCTATGACAGGGGAAGCCCTAATTGGCTGCCCTGAGAAGACAAGCTTAAGAGGTCATTACATGAAGCTGTGAAAAAGAAGCCTGGGTTGCAATGGAAACCCCAAGATGGTGGAGATGCCAAGAGCTACACACAGGAAGTAGAACCAGCCTAAGGGGGAGAAGCACGCTGCAGAGCAGGGCTGGCGGGATGGCGCCTAAAGCCCCTGAGCTCTCTCAGACTGGACATCGAGCTATAGGGTTTGGAGTTCGCCCTGTCGGGTTTCGCTTTGGCCCAATGTTTCTTCACTGTGCCCTTCTGGAATAGAGATGCATATTCTGTGCCATTACATGTAGGAATTATATATTTTGATTTTTTTTTTCAGGGGTTACGCTTAAGAGATTGCCTTGAGTCTCAGAAGAGACTGTGAAGTTTAAAACAGCGTTGAGACTCAGGGGTGATGGGGACTTTTGAAGTGGGACCGAATGCATTTTGTACTAGGATAAGGCATGAGTCTCTGGGGTCATGGAGTAGGATGTGGTGATCTGAGTGAGAACTGTCCCGCATATGCCTGGGCATCTAACTGTGGCCCCCAGCTGGTGGCACTGTCTCGGGGAGACTGTGGGACCACTGGGGGGCTTGTTCTCCTTCCTGTCTGCTCCCCCTGTTTTGTGCTTGATAATGACGAACGATGAAGCTCCTGGCGTATGCATTTGCTACACATCGCTTCTCACTGTTATTCTGGGGCATGTGTTCCTCTTGTACTGTTTTCTTGTAAGCAGTATGCGGTGCTGCCCAGTCCCAGCCTCACAGACTTTGTGTTTGTCATCATTTCATGGCATCGCTTTCCTGATGTTTGATGAGGAAAACCTCGTCTGTTTTTTCTGATGGTGGTCCTGGGGATTCAACTTGTGCACACTAACTACACTTGAACCTACAATCCCAACCTCATCTCATGCTGTTTTGTTCACTACGGCCTGGAAGTAACAGAGTATGCATCATATGTGTAGGAGGTGATGGTCCTGAGCAGTACTGGTCCTGTCAGTACTCTATGATGTTCACACAGCGGCAAAACTACCAAAACACATTTCCCTGGTGTTAAGCTTTCAGAACTGTAATTATAAATACAAGGTAAGAGGAGCTGGAGAGATGCCTGAGTAGTTAGAGCACTGGCTGCTCTTGCAGAGGACCTGGGTTCAGTTCCCAGCACCCACATAGCAACCCGCAAACGTTTCTAGCTCCAGTTCCACAAAATCTAATCCTCTGCCCTCTGAGGGTACAGGTATGAATATGGCAAACACACACAGACACACACACAGACACACACACACACACAGACACACACACACACACACAGGCTCATACACACAAAAATTAATACACCTTTAAAAAAATAAATGAAAGGTTGGATGTTAAGCTTAAGCCAGTACAAAGGAGGGAGGGAGTATTTCAACGGCAGATGAGTCTGTCTGGGCTAAGCACGGCCAGGCTTTGGAATACATAGTTGAAAGAGAAGCACACTGAGAGACAGGATCAGAGAAGTGGCCCTGAGGAGGAGGTACAAAATGAGTGTGAGATGAACCGGGCAGGTCTTGCTGTCTCTGCGGAGCTAAGCCAGAATCAGAGACAGACTTCCATCCTTCCGCATCAGCCCAAACATCCTAAATGAGAGAGCTGCCCCACACAGGGTGTGCCAGCCCCACATGGGGTGTGCCAGCCCCACACAGGGTGTGCCAGCCCCACAGTAAAGGAGCCTCCCCTTCTCTGCTGAACTGGATGGATTTTCAGCCCTCCCTCCACTCTTACACTTAACAGAAACTATCTCATCACCCCACGCCTCAGCTCTTTTCAAACTCGAGAATGGCGACTGCCTTCAAGTTTTTTGCTTGAGGCGGGGCACAGCTTAGCCACGGTAGGTGTCAGCATGCCGTGACTATAAAGCATTGCAGAGCTGGCAAGTTCTTCCTGCCTGGAAGTTTCCCATCTAACTGCTTCACTTGAACAGCAGCTCAGCCCCTCCCCCCTTCTCTTCCTCTCCCACTCTCACTTAGTGCCTACAAGCCTGGTGAACAGGCACCCCTCAGTATAAGCATCAGAGTTGCAGGCCCCATCCTCGGATGGTGAGATAAATGGTCAGCCCCCTTCCAGTGGCTCTAGAACATTCTGCTCAGCTTGAGGTTCCTGACGGGCTCCCAGCAGTCCCCAGAGGGCCAGCCTATTTCTTCACAGCTGACTCTTCCCTACGTGAACTGCCTTAGGCAGTAGGCGGGAGGGGCTATGGTTAGGAGGCCGGAGTGACCACGTGGCAGTGCGTGTGCAGAGGATGCAAGCATTTGCGCTGTCCTCAAAGATCCTCCAGGAACTAATGAGCAATTACGCCCTGCTCTGAAAGCAGCCCCACTCCAAAGGCTCCTCAGGGCCTGCTTTTTGTTCCTGCGTGGAACTTGCTCAAGGCTCCCTGCTAATTCTCCTCACTCCAGCCAGTCATATTATTGATGCTGCATTTTGGCACAGGCAGGGACATTTCTTTTACGGACAGTACTTAAGAACTCTCAGAAAGCAATTTTCCATGTCCAGGAATGTCTGGGGAAATATGGCACAAGAACACGTGACCTACCCTAGCTATCTGCACACTGAGAATGTCCCTTTTATCATAAGTGCATGGACACAGGCCTTCATGCCCAGACACAGCTTTCAAAGCTCCACCAACACTCTCCTCCCTGGTGCTTACAATGGCATCGACGTCCCCGCTTCCTGCTGCAGCCCCATACTAGCAACCAGGTTGGCAGAGAAAGACCGGAATGTTTAAAGCTCAGGCCATTTCCCTAGGTGTGTGTCAGGTGCTAGTAGAAACCCTCTCACACACACCCCACCCCTGCCCTGCCCACTCCCCACCTCTTGTTCAGGCTCACACTCCCCCCTACCCCACCCCTGCCCTGCCCACCCCCCCACCTCTTGTTCAGGGTCCTGATATTGTTTCACCTCCCCACTGCGCGGGTGGCCGCTCTCTACCAGGTTGTTGGCGGCAAGGTTCACACCATCAATCTGCGCCATCAAGGTCTTCATCTCCTGGTCCAGGATGTCAAACCTGAGACGGACAGAGAACAGGGGCAGTGAGCAGCGGCAGGCCCTCTGGTGTCCCGTGTTTCCCACTCTCCAGATATGGAGTTCTGGCTTCCTCCCTCTACATCCTGAATGCTTTGTCTCCAGGAGGGAAGAAAGGAGGCAGATATGCTGGTATACACTGATTTTTAGTTCAATGGATTCAATTTTACGCCTTAGTATTTCTGAACCAAGTTAGGAGCCAGTTCCTTACTATACAGCCAACAGCTCCATAGAGAAGTGCAAAGCAGTGCAGGCTCTAAAGGGCTTATAGTGTTGGGGTTGCAAAGGAGTCAGTCACCCCAAGGGCCATCTGCCATTCCTGCTATTCTACTCTAGTTCTGCTACCAAGAAATGCTGCTCCAAAGACTCCCGTCCCTAGTCAGAAGCTCTGTTCCTGAGAAGGGTAAGGAGAGACGCTGAGGGAAGAAAGCCAACTTTCCCAGACAAGAGTCCAACACCCTCCAGCACAGCGGTTCTCAACCTGTGGGTCACAACCCCTCTGGGAGTCAAATGACCCTTTCACAGGACAGGGGTCGCCTAAGACCATCTGAAAACACAAATGTTTACATTACAATTCCTAACAGTAGCAAAATTGTAGTTATGAAGCAGCAAAAAAAAAATAATAATAATTTTATGTTTGGGATGGCTACAACACGAGGGACTGGATTAAAGGGTCGCAGCGTCAAGGAGGTTGAGAACCACTGCTCTAACATCAGTGTAGGACCACCTTGGCGCTACTCCAGGGAACTCCTGCTCCATGAGGCTTGGATTCTGTGCTAGGCTGTTGAGAGGCTGCAAAGACTGAATACCCCACCCCCTCCACAGCTGGAACATGCCCCTTCTCCATCACCTCACCACTCCTTCCTTCTCAGACCCTTCCATAGCCCGAGTACCCCATTCACCTACAGTCTGAGCTTGTCTCCTAACCACAGCGGAAGCACCCCTCCATCCAGTGCCTTAGCACCCCCCTCCTCAGCCTGAGCGTGCCACCCCTCCCCAGCAAGGTTCACCCCCCTCCACAGCATGAACACACCCCCAGACCGCATCCAAGGTGCTATGGGCTCAGAATACCAGAAGTCAGAGTGGCTTTGGAAACCTGTGGTTTATGAACTGGTCTCTCTGGCTTAGGGTCTAGCACAGAGAGTTAGAGGTGACAGAATCCCAGCCTCTCAGCCCCATGTCCACAGCACCTCCACTTTTCCTGCATTCCAATGCTCAGAATTCATCTGTCGCTGAGAAGTAATTGAATAATATATTTTTTAAAAATCCCCTTTGTCTCCAGAACTATGAAGTCCAGTGGATGAAGAGTCAGAGGCCCTGAAGGCAGACCAGAACTCAACTCCTCATGCCTGCTCTATGTAACTGAGGAGGGTCTAGCGGTGGGAGGTGACCCTTGGGTGGGGGACGAGCAAAGGCTGCGCTGCCTGACCTGTGCTGCACCACCTCCAGATCCTCCAGTGTGTTTGGGATATCCATCTGGTCCAGCCACTTCCCCTTCTCCGTCATCCACAGCTCACAGGCATCTGACTCCCCAAACACGGTGTACAAGTCCAGAGCTTCCTGCAGCTTGTGTCCACGCAGTTCTGCCTGGGTCAGCACCTGCTGGTAGAGCTTCCTGAGTGCCTGGAGTCGGTTTGTCACATCTGGGGACTCTCGAAACTCCTCGGGGAAGCCCTGGGTTTGGTGCTCCAAGTGCTCCATCACCCCTCGGCTCTCCTCCAGCTCCTCCAGGAACTCCTTGTGCTTCTTTCCCAGGGCCCTCGTGGCTCCTTCATCTTGCCCTACATCTTCACCAGAGAGCAGCCGGTGAGCGTCTTGCAGCCAAGCCTTCAGGTCGTCTGCATCACCTTGGAACTGGAAGAAGTTTTCCGCATCCTGCAGGTCTTTCTTACGAAAGGCAGCGAGCTCTTTCAGGTGGTCCCACTGAGCCGACACTTCTTTGACACGGGTCTCGATCTGTGGATGTCCAAACTGCTTTTGTGCAACCATGTCGTCAGCCTCTTGGAAGATCTGTTTCAGATGGGCATCCAGCCCACGGAGCTCATCCTCAAAGGCCTTGTGCTTGCGCTGTAAGATGAGCACGCTGGTCAGGTCCTTGCCATAGTCCAGGGAGGAGTAGATCTGCTCCTTCTCCTTGATCCAGCTTTCGGCCTCATCCATCTCCCAGAAGAACTTCCAGAGTCGCTTAGACTGCTCCAACTGAGCCTTCCGTCCGGCTGCCATGTTGCTCAGTTCACTGAAGCACTGCTCTAGGTGGCTGACGCGGTCCTGGATGACCTGGGGGTCACAAGGCTGATACCCTGGAGGAAGAGGGGGAGGAAGACAAAGAAGGGATTTATTTATAGGCAAATTTCAGGTCAGGGCCACACAATGGCAAAGCTTCCACTTTTCACGGTCTTGGGGACCTTGTGTGTGGCCAAATGCTTGGCCACTGAGCTATGTCTTCTAGCCCTGTGGGATTTGAGCCATGGATTCTCAGTTACTCAAAGGACAGGCCAGAGGGATGAAGGAAGAGGCAGAATTCTCAGAGGATGGGGGGGGGGGCAGCATCAGAGGCCTCGATGGAGCGAGCACCCTTTGCCTCACCTTTCCCCTCAGTGAACTGCAAGGTGGCCGCTGTGATGGCCTTCACTTTGTCCCCTTGGATGGCAATGTCGGCCTCCATTAGCTTGTGCTTCTGCAGCAGGTCTTCAACCTCTAACAAGTGCTTCCCAAATTCAGCAGACAAGATGTGAGCCTGTCAAGGGACAAGGAACCAGGACAAGTGAAGAGGAAGGCCACCTCCTTAGGGTGTGTGCCTGCGTCCTAGTCAGGAAGACGCGGATACAGCAGGGATGTGGCTGCTGCTTGGGACCAGAGATGCTACAGAGTAGGATTTCCTACAAAAGGGTGCCCTCTGGACTCTTCCATGCAGTGTCCTACAAAGTCTCAAACTTCACACTCATCTGCATCATTCGTTTCAAGGTCTGGAGCCTGGGCATGTTTATTTTTAGAAAGCTTGTGGTCAATTTCACGCTTATTTTCACCCAACACCTCCTGCATCAGAGGGAGAGAATCCAGACTTCTCTGGTTTCCCATGCAGAGTAGTTCTAGATTCCAACCAGAATCAAAGCCCAATTACTCAGAGCCTGATCCTGTGGGCTTCTCATTACAGTCTATCTAATTCCTCTAGGTTGATGCTTGTATAACCAAAGATCCCTGGGTCATTGGTAATATTGTGAACATGGGTCAGTGACATTTTTGTCCTTTCTCCTCTGTGATTTAGAGATGTGACTGGAGGCAGGTATTTAAGGACGCATCTGCTGACTACAGAATGGGGTGTGGGGAGGGCAGCGTTGGCGCCCACCTTGATCTCATCCATCCAGTCAATACTGTGCAGCATGTCCTGGAAGAGCTTCTGCAGTGCCAGGGTGGCCTCCAGCCTCTGTCGCCGGGATCGCAGCAGCTCCTGCAGGTAGCTCCACAGACGGAGGATATTGTCCTTCCGGGCAATGATACGCTTCTGGTCATGGTAATTCTCCTTCTCCAGCTCCTGGGCCAGGTCCTCCAGCGCCTTCACCCGCTCCTCATAGGCAGCTGTGTCGGTCTCAATGGCTTCGTGCTTCTTCTTGGCGGCCTCCACAGCTGCCAGATCATACCCAAAGTTATCCTGCCCCCAAGGAGAGAAAAACAACAAACGAAACAGTAGCTCAGTCAGACTCCGCTGACTGGGAAGTGGTGGGCCCCTCAGGCAGAGCTGTCACATGGGAAAAGCACATTTCTTCTCAGGAGTTATCTCTGCTGCCTGCCTGATCAGAGCGGAGTTTCTGAATGTCTCCCAAGCAGCTCTAAACGCCCCCAATTACTTTCTGCACCACACAGGCAGGTGAGGCTGTGTGTCATTACAGACTCCTCTGGTGGCCTGCTGGGTCTACCCACCTTGCCTCAAGAGGATCTGTCCATTTCTGGGCAGGAGGGGCTGCCTACACCAGGATAACACATCGCTGCAAACAGATGGTTTACCCACACACTATCTGGGGCACACGTACGCTCGCTCTCCAATGCTCTTAGAGCACTCGCTATCCCCTTAACAGACAGAATTTAATTTGATTCTAAGCTCTAAGTGGGAGGGAACAGATGCTCTAATGGAGAATCAGCCCTGGGGTTCACTGTTAGCCAGTGAAATATGTCCCAGGCCTGGAGGCCAAGAAACCAAAAGGGGTTACCTCTGCTGTCCCCTGCTGCCTGTCTTATCAGGGTAGAGTTTCTGAATGGCTCACAAGTACCTCTGATTTAACCCTGTTTCCAGAGAAGAACCATGTCAACTCTGACTCTTGGATCTATTGATGCTACAGCCAACAAGAGATACTTTGGGAACCCTCTTCTAGTGCATGAGACTCTACTCTAAAAAAAGAGAATTAATATGGGCTGGGAGTGTAACTCGGTGGTGGAACACTTGTTCTGTGTGTTTCAAGGTCCAGGGTTAGACCTCCACTGAGAGCGAGAGATAGACAGAGAGGCAGAGAGAGACTTAGGTCCTAAGGGTTTCTCTTCAGATGTAGGTTTGATCCAGCCAAGCACCTCAGGCTCAGAAGAGGTTTATTTAGTTGCTGCCGAGACTGGCTGGGGCTCCGATTCCATCAAGAGCAGTGCACTTCCCATCTCCTGCCACGCTGTGCCCCTTACCTGGGTCACCAGGCGCTGGTTTTCATTGAGCCACGTCTCTCTCATGGCAGCCTTCCGGTCGAAGCGCCGCGCCAGCTGCTCCAGCTTCTCCTGCCGAATGAGCTCGCTCCTCAGGGCCAGCTCCCTTTGGTACTCTGCTTCCTCCAGGCTCTCCCAGGCCTGCATGAGGCAGAGAATTCTTGGGGTACAGGAAGGATATGTGGTCTTGGGGTGGTCTCTCTTTCACCTGACACTGGATGTATGAATCCAGAGAATCCTGCCACTATGGGGTAAGGCGGTGGCAGATTCAAGTTTAGAAACAGTCCTTTGATTTTTGTCTGGGCCAGACCAGTCAAAGACTTCCCCGTTCTACTTCCCTAAGACTGCCTCAGACACTGGCTTAATAATATAATGGATTCCACCTCTGTAGGTGCTCAGCAAATCCTTGACGACTAAATAGCCACCTCCACTCTATTAGAGCTTCCAGATGGTGCTAAGTCTCCAAACCTCTGAAACACCACACAGCATTCCCTTCTGTCATAAGTAATTAACATTCTAGTCTCAAAGACAAACTCAAGGTTCGGTAGAGGACAGGCTACCAAAAACAGCCCCAAAGAATGATTCTGGGTACCTAAAGAGATTCAGGGGGTAGAGTCTGACCTCTTTAGAGACATTCAGATGACTCCCCTAAATAGTCAGGATGTAATTAATGCCAAATAAAGTGACCAGGTCTAGCCCTGCTCAGTGGTCACCTCCTATCTCTTCCTCAGCTCAGATGAGCAATTGAAACAGCCACAGTACCCTGTTGATGTCAGACACCAGCTTCCCATCGTGGGGTGTGTACACCTTCTGATTGTTGGCTCTCATCCGGGATTGGATAGTGAATAGGAGGACCTCCAGATTCCCCTTCTCCTGAAATCTGTGGGGAATATAATTTGGGATACTGGTATTGAGGTCTTCAAAGACAAACTGTTTGCTGAAGTCAACATGGAAACCCTGACCCTTTAAAGTCAAGGAAAAAAATCAAGAGAGGTCTACTTTACCGCTAAGACATTTAACACTCGCTGGTAGAGGTTGGGTAAGACTCTGCATTTTTTAAAATATATTTTTAAAGGTTCATTTATTCATATGAGTACACTGTAGCTGTCTTCAGATACACCAGAAGAGTGCATCGGATCCCATTACAGATGGTTGTGATGTGGTTGCTGGGAATTGAACTCAGGACCTCTGGAAGAGCAGTCGGTGCTCCTAACCACTGAGCCATCTCTCCAGCCCAAGAACCTGCATCTTTATAACTCAATTCAGAGAAAATGCAATGGTTATCAGAGCATTCGTTTGCTTCCATAGGGATTCTGGAATATTCTGGTAACTCTAAAAAATACCAAGTTTTACCAACCCACACAAAGAAAATCCTCTCTGTCCTACAAAGGAAGGCTTGTCAGACAAATTGATTTAGTTGACAAAACCTTGGAAGCAGCAGTATCTACACAAGAACATACTGCAAGGGAAGCAATTTCTGCCCAAGTCTCAATTAGCTGGTTCTTCAAGTCCTATAGACCAGACGTGCTCAAGGGCCAGAAAGAGTAGATAGGACACAGTCCAAGTAATGTTACCTTTAATTTCTTCATGCACCAAGAATACACCCGCTTCTACCCCTGAGCACAGCATTGAGGAATCAGCTGTGCGCCCAGCCTAACACATCTCAGTGCTCCTACTCACTCCAGTTTATGCCCCCAAACTCTATTGGTACAGCCAAGAGGTAACACCTTTGTACACCCGGCTTGATGTTATCAGTTTTGAATTTAGGACTTTAGAAGTGGGTTAGTGTCAGACTGGAAACCTGATCCAGAGTTACAAAACATCCTGGACTAGGTGTCTCATTTTTCCCTATCTGAGAGACTTGAATAGAGACCGAGAGAGATGAGTGGAGTAGCAAGAAACAGAGGGCCTCACTGATGAACCAGAAGCCGCTATTCAGAGGCAGACAGCTAATAGCAGAAAGCCCGGAACTCCTGACTGTATATGCATGTGTGTATATTTACGTGTGTGCATATTTGTGAATGCATGCATATGTGTGCCTGAATTCCTATGTGTACCCATATGGGTGCATGTGCTCATATACATGTGTTACATAGTTGTGAATGTTTGTATGTGCATTCCTGAGTGGCTGTATCTGCACGTGCCTGTATAAATGTGTGCAACTGTATACGTATGTGCTTATGTTCATTATACATGTATGCACAAGTGTGTGCATGGTTCCACATGCACATGTTCATGTGAGGTGGGGCAGGCTTAGTGCTTTGCTGATGAGCAGTGACAGATGGGATGGAGAAAGATGGATAGACTTGATGATCACAAGGCCTCATGCAGGGCACTCAGGTCGATAACACAGAGGCTATGCCTTGAGAAGAAAGGGGACTGACTTGCAAGGAGGTACCCAGCACTGGCTCTCCAAGGAAGCCTGAGACAGCTCCCCAGTTGGCCTTGGGAGCCTAGAAAAGCATTTTCTTTCTCTATAAGCAAAAGTTACTCATCACTGTCAGTAAGCTGGAGGACATGGAAGTAGGGTGGCCAAGCAGAACATGAAGCAGGTGACAGATGTCCTGCTATAGAACTCAAGGCTGTGCCTCGTAGATACACTTTGTAGGACACAACCCTCTGCTCTCGACATTTTCAGCCCCCAAGGACTGACCACGCTCCTGAGTGCCAGGGCCTTACTTGGGTGGCTTCTCCACAGTACGGTAGGTGCTGAAGGCCTGTAGCTGCTGCTGGACGCCACTCAACGAGTTGGCAAACTTTCGGCTGTTCAGGACGCTAATGGTTTGTTCAATCCAGGTGAGCAGGTCTGAGGCTAGCCCACTGTACTTTTCAATCATCTTCTCGGTCTCAATGGCGTGGTCGATGACCTAGGGAATCATCTCATCAGAAGGGAAATGTCACCAACGATGCTACCGATGAGACCTACCATCACTATGAATCACACTGGGGCTGCCGCATCTCTCTCAAGCTCTGTAGTGTTCTAGGTTGGGCTTGTTCCCTGACATCCTACATTGCTAAAGGAATGGAGGCGATGTGGGTGTGGCCCTCTCCTGCACTGACCAGTGATGAGATTCAGTGGTAGCGTCCCCCTCCTTCAATCCTATAGATCATTAAGTTTGCAGAGCCCTAGAGGGGCCGGTGCTATATCTCAAACTTAATTAGGAGTCAAGGGTATCCAGGCAGCTTTTTGGGAAACACGAGCGAGGCACACAGAGATGGATGGAAACCTGTCTACGCTTGAGGAGCAGCAGGGGAAATAAATCAGGCATGGCAGTCTGCACAGAGGGACGTGCGCTTGGTATACTGTGGGAGTCTTTGGGGTCCAATGCCATGATGAACAAAACAAATTAAGAGCCTGTGGTGCTTGGGGGTGGGGGTGGGGAGCTGTGTTTGGGAGATACACAGGTCCCCAGATACAGGCTGAGAGGCGGGGCTGTAGCTCATCAGGACAGACACTGACATTCTTTGGAATCAGCACAAGCGCTTTCCAGGGAACTTTGGAGGAAGTGGGGAGCAGGTGTCCTGCACACCAAACTGCAGCTGGGGGCCCAACCCCAAAGCTTTTAGGATGGACAGGGAGTTCGCACTCAAGGCCTAGGGCTGACAAACGAAGAGTACTGGTGCGCTGACTACACAGCTCTGTACCTTGCCGACTCGCTTGCCCTCCACCGCCAGCACCTTCATCTTGGAGAAGTAGTGATAAAACGCCACCACGTAGGTGATGATGGATTTCTCATCGGGGTTTTCTGTGAAGACATCTGGAAGAGGGAGGTGGGACATTCTGAGCGCCCAAACTGGAGCCCAGGAAAGCCATATTTCAAACATTTAGCCCCACTTCCTGGGTCATGAATTTGAACCGTGTGCATCAAATGACAACATTTAACGGTATGAAATGAAGGCGTGGCTAGGTGCAGTAGCAGAGGCTGCACGGTCAAGAGTTCAATGACAGTTTCAGCTACATAGCAAGGAGAAAGAACTGTGTGGAGGCCTCCGATTTCAGGCAGTGCTGAGATCCACATCAGGACAATAATCTACAAACACGGAATGAAGGCGATCCAAAGCCTCATGGCAACCCTCCCCACAAGCCAGGTGTCTGCTGAAAACCTACGGTCACGGAGGAGCAGAGCTGGGCCCTGGCCTAACCCCAACATCTCTGTACCCGTAGCTTGCCAGGCACCTGGACCAGCCCGGGAAGGAGTCCACCTGACTGCTCCAGAATGGTACAGCGGGCGTGGCTCACCTTCAGGGTCAAGGAGTGGGATGATGCCCAGCTGGCGCTCGGCCACATCAAAAGCATGCTCCAGGTTATGCCGGGCATTGGAGTCCTTCAGCTTGTCGAAGTCGATGAGGTCAGGCCTGGGGACAAGAGCTGAGCTGTTAAGATGGAGTAGCCATGGGGGTCCCAGGTACAGGACAGCTGCAGCGTGAAGCAAGGATGTAGGGACACATGTAGGGAGTTGGGAAGGCGAGAGAAATAAATGAGACACAGGATTAAGATGCAGGGGATCTGTGAGCACCAGCTTGGGAGAAGGCAGCAGTATGACCGGAAGTTGAGGAAAGCAGAGGGCCTAGGGTAAAGGGTGACTCAGCAGAGACAACATCCTCCTTGCCCTCTGGTTAAGTGCAAGGTCTCAAATCTCCCCAGCACCAGGGAGTCCCCTTACCGGTGTTTGTGTATTAGCGCATTGAAGGCCAGGCCGTCCTTCCAGCTGGAGGTGAAGTTGGTTACGTTGACATGGGGGTAGCTGCATTAAGAGAAACATTAAGACTAAGAAACGAATCCTTTTGAGATCTCAAACGAGCTTTTGAGCGGAGGTTCCATATGCTAGGAGAGGAACAGACCTGTCCCAGCTTGAGTTGCTTTAACATAAGAGCACACAGATAAACCACACAAAGATATTCCCGCAAACTGGGGCTCATAACTCAACAGGTTCCAGAGACTGACCACAGTGACTTTGGAAAGGAATCTTGAGTTTCAGGCCTAAGAATCAGGTCAGGACAGACTTGCATAAACTGTACCAGACCTGCTATAGTTCTGGGGGACTGGTGTCTAATGTCCCTTGGAAGTAGCAGCCTCGAGGGCAGTGGTTCTCAACCTGTGGGTCGTGACTCTTTCACAGGGGTTGCATATCAGACATTTACACTGTGATTCACAACAGTAGCAAAATTACAGTTATGAAGTAGAAGTAGCAATGGAAATAATTTTAGGGTTGGGGGTCACCACAACATGACTAATTGTATATAAGGGTCACAGCATTAGGATTGTTGAGAATCACTGTCCAAGGAGCCAATGGGAAACAGGGAGACTGACGTCCAGTTTCCAGGGCATACACACCCTGCTGTCTTCATCTGGCACCACAGGAGCAGAGCATCCTTGGCTGAGCGTGTCTCCCGGCCTTCTTGAGTTTGGACAACAATGTCCTGAATCTGGGAGTGGCAAAGAAAGAGAAGACCAGATCTGTATCTGGCTCTATGCTTTCCTGCTTTCCTATGGGGTGGGGGGTCTCTCCCTGTGTCCTTTGTATATCCACAGCACTCATCCCTACAGCACCCCCACACCCCTTAGAAGGTCTTAGGTCTCAGTTGCCTGCTTCTCTGCCTCAGCCAACCAGTATGGCATAGAGGTAGCACCCTGTATCAGAGGGAACGACTTTAACCAGATACCTCTGTAAGAGTTTGAGACCCGACAAGACACCTTGATAGCTTCCCCTGATACACCGCTTCAGAGGGTGGAACAACATGAACGCTGGCTGGGGTTGCTAACCTGACTGTAGTGAGCTATGGCTATGGAACAACATGAACGCTGGCTGGGGTTGCTAACCTGACTGTAGTGAGCTATGGCTATCAGACGGGGAAAGCACACTCCTGGATATGTCTGTGAGGGCGGGTCAGAATGTAATTAACTATGGGAAGAAGGCGCCCCTTGAATGTGGACAGTATTGCTTTTCACCGTTGAGGGGAAGGGCGAAGGAGAGAGCTTTGAATCTCAGACGAGAAAACGATTTCTGCTTTTAAAAGTATAAGGGGAAATTTTTCTGTACAATTTTTGCAATTTCTGAATCAGATTATTTCATACGGTAAGAAGTTACACACAGAGGGCGAGGGGACAAAATGCAGGTCCCGCAGCAGACTGTAAACTAGCCACAAGTCAGCTTCTGTTTTTGTCCTCAAGACTAGCTGGGCATCTGTCCTGAACATGAGCACTTTGGGATGGCACCGAATGTAGGTCCTCCATCCCAAGAACACCGTTCCCCAGGGTGGGGTTCTAGCCTCTCTAGATGCACATGAACACACTCTAGTCACCATGTTGTAAGGTCGTCAGCTCCTGACCAGCTCAGGGAGGTCCGCCCAGTTTCTTCTACCCACAGGACTCACCTGGAATCGGAGGATGATGGTCCAGATGAGGCCCAGGACCAGGCGGTGGTTACCATCCACAATGTCGTGGGAGCCCATGTTTTCCAGGTGCACGCGCTGTTCCTTGAGGAACTGCAGGGCTTTGTCCACATTCTCCAGGCAGTGGATGCGCATCTTGCCCTTGGTCGGCCTTGGCTAAGGGACAGCATGGCCTCATGGGCATGAAGGGACTTCACAGTCACACCAGAGGTGGCTGCAACCTGTACCAGCTGATGCCATCAGCTCTACCCTCCAACCTTCAGGTTCCACAGTCACTCCTGACACCTTTCTTCTTTTTTTTTTATATTTATTTATTTTCAATTTTATGTTTATGGGTGTGTTGCTTGCATATATGTCAGAGCACCATATGCATGCAATGGCCACAGAGGCTGGAAAAGGACATTAGATCTCCTGGAACTGGTGCTATAGGCTGCCATATGGGCACTGGGAACCGAATCCAGGTCCTCTCAAAGAGTAGTCAGTGCATAACTGCTCAGACATCCCTCTAGCCCCTCCTCACACATTTCAACGCCTCCCTTTTAGCAAAATTCAGATGGTTCCTGTATCAAGCATTCAGCCAGACTTCATGAGAGCCCTTCTGGGTCTGACACAGCTTCTGTGGATGCTAAGTGACAATCACACCCAGTAACACAGCAACAGACAGTGGATTGAGTACTTGCAGTGAGCCAGGCATGGTTCTGAGACCCACTCACTGCTAGTCAGTGGTAAGAACGATTTTTAGATCGGTGACTGACAGTGGTCCCATCCCTAACAAATCTTCCACCCCTGAATACCCAAGGGGCTTATTATTAGTGCAAGTGTGTGTGAGTGTGTGTGTGTGTGTGTGAGCAGATATGTAGGCGTGTGTCAGAGGACAACCTCGGGTGTCCTTCAGTCACTGCTCACAGCTTTGTTTGGGTTTGGATTTTTTGAGACTGGCTCTTACTGGTTTGGAACCTACCGAGAAGGCTATATTGGCTGGACAGGGAGTCCCAGGGAGTTCCCTATTTCCACGTCATCAATGCTGGGATTACAAAAGCACACATACCACCTTGCTTTGTGTGCATTCTGAGGGTGGGACTTAGGTCCTCAAGCGATTTACCAGCTGGACCTATCTCTCCTAACTGTGTCTTTTGAAGGGATCCCCAGGGCAACTCTTTCTAGCATTGTTTCAGTGTGGGCTAAAAGGCAAGAACTGCAGCCTAGAACTGAAAAGGCAGAAGTAGAACACTTTTCATTCAAATCCCAAGAATCTCACAATGCCTCAGTCTATCCACTGAGGAAGTGGGGGAAGGCAAAGAAGATCCTGCCTAGTGGACCCAAGGTCACATAGGAAGTGTCAGAGCAAAACGTACACCCTCACCTACCGCAGTGCTGGGCAGGGACAACCAAGAGCCCCCCAACAGGTCTCCATGTGACCCGTGGCAAAGAACACAGGAAACTTTCCTTCCTCTCGGTTCTAAGAGAAATGCAAATTTCTCCCAACAGCTCATATATCTAGGCCCATGTATCCCAGCTCCAGATGCCCAGACCCCAGAGAGAAAGGTAAAGCTTTGCATAGCCTCTGGGATGAGCCTGCAGGGGTGGGAGTGGTCAGAAGGATCGAGAAGCTCTAGGAAGAAGTCAGAGACCCCAATCAGCCACCCAGACCCTTGACATTACGAGAACTGGAACCTGGAAGAGGACCATGGAGAAACTCTGGCAAGCCAAGGGAACCCGCTCACTTGGCTCCAGCAAAGGCCGAGCTGGCTGGGAGGGGCTGGGTGTGGATGAGGAGGACCTTACCAGCATCTCTCCAGAGAGCACCTCCAGCAGCTTGATGAGCATCCGTCCGTCCCGCAGGTCCTTGTAGAGGTCGCTGATGCGGCAGGACACTCGAGCCAGGTGGGAGTTCACCCATTTCGTAAAGGTTTTCTTCTGGACCACTTCCCGCTCATCTGGGTAAGGAGAGGAACTGGGGTGAGCTGCCTGGGGCTGGGGGTGGGGTGCACCATGGAGCTGAAGGGCCTCTCTGTAATTCTAGTGTCATCCTTGCCTGGCAGAGGAGGCTGCTGCGACCACCCCCGCCCCCATTTCTGGGAGCATATGCCAACCATGCAAGTCAATCTCATTTGCCTATCCATTCTGGGGGACCCCAGGCCATCAGAACTAAGGAAGTGGTATGATCACCACCACCACCTCCACCTCCTCCACCACTACCACCATCACCTCCACCTCCTCCACCACTACCACCATCACCTCCACCTCCTCCACCACTACCACCATCACCTCCACCTCCTCCACCACTACCACCACCACCTCCACCTCCTCCACCACTACCACCATCACCTCCACCTCCTCCACCACTACCACCATCACCTCCACCTCNCACCATCACCTCCACCTCCTCCACCACTACCACCATCACCTCCACCTCCTCCACCACTACCACCACCACCTCCACCTCCTCCACCACTACCACCACCACCTCCACCTCCTCCACCACCACCACCTCCTCCACCATCACCTCCACCTCCTCCACCACTACCACCACCACCTCCACCTCCTCCACCACTGTCTATGCATTGTAGCAAGACACCCTGATTCAGCCACCTGTTTCCTAATGTCAGGCAGAACAGTCTGTACTATTCTTCCATTAAATTCAGATTTTAATACCAGTTCCATCTATCACTCCATCCATCCATCCATCATCCCCTTTCCCTCCCTCCATCTGTCCACTTAGTCCCTCTGCCTAGACTGCTCTTAGCATTCTCCCACAAGCCCTTCATTTAATTCCTATTTGTCCTTTAAAATCAGGGCAAATGGAATTCTCAGGAGGGCTTTTTCTGACTCCCCTCTGGGCTCCTCCTGTGTGCTGTGATTCCCACATTCTCCTTTCCAAAGATTAGTTAAATATACATCTTTCCTACATGACTGTGGGCTCATGGCACCCAGAGAAACCTGTCTCATTTGTCTCTCCATTCTCAGACTTCCAAGATGTTACTGCTTCACTCCCAAGAACAGCAGGCAAGGAATCTTGACTTTCAGCTTTGAGATGGTGACAAAGCACCTCCACACTAAATCAGCAAACCCAGCTCCCGTCGGCCCTGCTAAACCAACTTAGACGGGTATCTACTGGTACCTCTGTGAATACTGGTGGGGCGTTCAGGCTAGGGCTTGAGAGAAGACAGAAACGGCCTAAGTGAAGGGTAGAGGACAACGCAGAGGTGTAGCAAGAACGAGGAGACAGAGGTAAGGTAGAGACAACAGGGCAGAAGCGGACAGCAGAGCCCTCATCCTTTGGGTTGGTGAATAGTGTGTGACCACAGGCTCCCAGGCACTTATGTTTGAAGACTGAGGCCAGGGACTGACCCAGCAGGATGTCTGGGTCTGGGGGCCTGCAGATCCCTGGGAGAAGAGCGTGTAGATGGGTCACAGCCAGGGCAGACACGGGAGAGAATGTCAGCAGTGGGAGAGGAGGCTAGCTATGCATTCTACTGAGTACAACCATGCAAGGGTTGGCTTTCTAAATTATTAAATATCAGGCTTAACACAACAAAAAGTGGAGCTAAGCCAGGGCTGCCCCTGGGGCACAACGCTGGCAGCTTGCATCAAATTCCTTCCTACCTCATGGCTATTTTAGTGTTAAGAACTCAGCGTCTTTATTCATCTGTTCATCCATTCAACGAATGCTTACCGTACAACCATAAAGTGCTCAGCACTGGGTGGAGGTGGCTTCAAGGACAAGCCAGAGGGTCCCTATTCCAAGCAGACAGACTCTATGAGAAATAATGTGCGCATGCATCACACAGAAACACTTCTAAGGTAGCCACTTAAATAAGCTTTCTGTGACGTGGAGGGGCACTGTGCTGATATTAAATATGTGTAAAACGTAAGTGTCATTCATTCACTCCAGACCTCTGGGCCAAGGAAATCCCCAATGTGCCCTTCTGTCAACAGCAAATTAGAAGGTTTTCTTGATTTCAGGGCTGTTATTGCAAAAGAAAACAGTTCTGATATGATAGAGTGCCACAGTCTTTATTTTGGGGTATGCTGGGCTGGGATTCCACAGAGCAGCTATAGCCTTACCCCCACCCCTAACGCCTTTCCTAGACTTGTTTCTTAAGTCAAAGGTGGAAGGGACCTTCGACCAAGGGGCTAACGGATCTAGCCACTATAGAGGTGAGTGCTCTCAAAAGCTAACGTCTTAGCCAGGCGTTGGTGGTGCACGCCTTTAATCCTAGCACTTGGGAGGCAGAGGCAGGTGGATTTCTGAGTTCGAGGCCAGCCTGGTCTACAGAGTGAGTTCCAGGACAGCCAGGGCTACACAGAGAAACCCTGTCTCGAAAAACAAAACAAAACAAAAAAGCTAACGTCTTTTTGTTTCCTAATTTTCTTGTTCATAAGACTCTAAAGATTTCACTTCCTGGTGCTAAACTCTATTTATTAGTGTCTGGCAAAGAATAAGGACATGGTTCTCCTAGAGACACAGAATGTAACTCTAGGCTGCTGGGCTGGCACAAACACTAGTACAGACATCTCATAAAGCATCCTGAGCCCTCCTCAGTTTTCAGAACACAGCGATGCTGGAGTTGCAGGCTTGGAGCCCGGCAGATGGCCTCTTGGCTGCCTTAATTTAAGGAGGGGGGGGGTAGATTACCCAGAATCCCTAGCACCACGAAACACTTTGCAGTGTTGAGGCATGGGAAAGATTCTGAGAGGCTAATGATGATCAAAAGCAGAGTAAGGGCCCAGAGGTGAGGATTAATTTCCATTAGCTGTTCACTCGGCTGCTGCACATTGGCATGCTCAGCACATTCCTCCCTCAAGACCGAGACGCTCCTCAGGAGCCGTCTGAGTGCAGGAGAGCCCAGTGGCCCTGAGCCAGCGCACTGGAAATCATGGTAGTACGAGCGGGAAGAGTATGCGGGAGGCTTGCCGTTCACGAGGGACCCAACAGACTTCACACCCTGAAGAGGGCTTCAGGGAGGCCCTGCAGGAGCTAGTACTCATTTCTAGAGCCCTGCCCTTGCCCATGCGGGAGTGGGGGACGAGGGAGGTGACCACGGAATGGTCCGTGCCTCCATGGCATCCAAGTATGGTCTCTCCCTTCTCTGCTTCTCTTCCTTCCTCACGAATTCCCTCATGTGTTAGGGCTGCCCCAGAAAACTCATCTTCTTCCCCAATCAGCTCTGACCTAGAATTACTGTGAGGGTGTTGTGACAGGTACACCCTCCTTACAACTCCTTTTCAAAAGTTTAGCTTGAAGTCAAATGTACCCACCACACTGAAACCCTCCAACATCTACCCGCTGACAAGCAAGGCTGCACCTGAAAAGTGCCGGCACACAGAAAGGTGCCATCCTTCCACCACGGTCACCACATCTAAGGGACTGTCCCAGAGGCTATTGAGACATAAGACACGTGGTTCACACTCGCTCAGTAAGGATCTGTCTCAAGAAAACAGACACAAACTCACTAAAAGTTTGTTTTGCAGCCTTTTAAGTGCATTTTCACCAGACTGTGATAGTTAATCACGGTGATTGACTTGACTACATCTGTCATCAACTATGCCTGTGAGGGATTTTCTTGACTGGCTCTTCCGAGGTTGGGAGACTCTGAATCTAGGCCACACCTTCTGGTAGCAGCCCACACAGAAGAACGTGGAAGAAGGAAACACTGGATTTTGCCTGTTTGCCCTCACTCTCTCTGGCAAAAATAATCTATTCTGTTGGTGAGGCATTTCTTTGTTGGTGTCAGAAACTACTTTTGAGTTCCAGAGAAGAGTGAAGATCAGAAGCTGTCTAGGAACGCTCCAAGGCTCCAGCACCAGATGGGGACTGCTGACCTGCAGCTCATGGACTGAATAACTGCTGAACTATTGACCCTCTGTTTGGGGGACAGCCACTGCTGGACTACCCAGACAGACTTCAGCCTGTAAGACACTCTGATAAAAATGGCACACACACACACACACACACACAGAGAGAGAGAGAGAGAGAGACAGACAGACAGACAGACAGACAGACAGACAGACAGAGACAGAGACAGAGAGACACCTGACTGATATATACAGGCATGCTGCACAAAGCAATACTGGATCACTTCTATAATCGATGTTCATGGGGTCAATGCAGAGAGAGGTCTGTGACAACTGGAGTTGTCAAAAAGGTCTTCGAAAAGAAAAGCATTTTGGAAGCGCAAGAGGAAGACAAAATGAACCCAAGCGGACATGGATGGGTTGTTCACAGGTTACTGAGTAGCCACAGGCTTGGAGACTAGATATCGAAACTAGGTTTGGGGCTGGAGAGATGGCTCAGAGGTTAAGAGCACTGACTGCTTTTCCAGAGGTCCTGAGTTCAATTCCCAGCAACCACATGGTGGCTCACAACCATCTGTAATGGGATCTGAGGCCCTCTTCTGGTGTGTCTGAAGACAGCAACAGTGACCTCGTATAAATAAAAATAAATCTTAAGAAAGAAAGAAAGAAAGAAAGAAAGAAAGAAAGAAAGAAAGAAAGAAAGAAAGAAGGCTTTAAGTTAGAAATGAAAATCTCTGGAATGAGAAGCTTTAGAAACATAGACTAAAAGACCCTGGGTTCAATTCCCAGCTATGGAGAAAGGCAAGGATGAGAGGTAGGGAACAGGAAGGACTAGTTAATGTTTAAACTTAATTCTGGAGACAAAGGGAACCAGGGAAAGTGTGGCAGGGCCATCCCACAATTTTAATTCGCAAGGTCTCTGATGATAATAAAGAGACAAAATGGTTCAGGTTACATCTTACGGTAAATCTTCAGAGTCTACACAGAGGCGACATTAGAAGACCCCCAAGGACTACTACAAAAGAAAATTTTGAGCAAATGGAAAACTTGAAATCACACAAATGTCAAGTATAGTCTTGTGATAAAACCGTGCAGCATTATCATATGAAAGGTAGACAAGGCGACGAGGAAAAAGTAGTCCTGGCTACATATAGACATCTGACATTGGATAAAAGTACATTTCAAATATGCAAAAAAAAAAAAAAAAAAAAAAGAAAAACTGATTATTCTGTAAAAGTTTTTGCAAAAGTAGATGACAACTCAAGAAGAGTTAAATCCGAAGTTCAAATTCCAGGAAGAACTTTATTGATCAAAAACTGGAGTGCACAAAATGAAACTATCGAAATACAGTAATCAACTGTTGTACGAGAGTTGTTTAAAATGAGGCCAGGGAAGGGTCACTAGGGCACCGAATCCAGAGCCAGAAAATGAAACACTGAAAGCTCAAATATGCTAAAAGGTTTTGTGGGGGGGGGGGACTGTGAGCCAGGGCGAACTACTGGGGGGGGGTGCTACTGAGTGGACCACACAGGTTGCCTCGAGTGAAAAGATACTGCTCTAGTGTGGAGCTGGAATGGCCCTCAAATGTCCATGCGATAGAGGCTCCATCTGGTCTACAGCCTGTGCTCCTCAAAGGCAGCAGAAACGTTAAGATGTGGGACCTGGCAGGAGGCCTTCATGTAACTGAGGCTTGTGGCAGATTGAATGAGGATGGCCTCCATATATGAATTATTGGTCCCTAGTTGGTGGCTATTTGAAAAGCATTAAGAGGTACAGCCCTGGTGGGTCATAAGGACCAAGCTTTGAGGTTTCAAAAGCCCAAGGCATTCCCAGTTAGCTCTCTCTTCCTCCTTGTGGACGAGGATGTAAACTCTCAGCTAATGGTCCAGCCTGCAGCCAATCTCCCTGCCACGATAGTCATGGACTCTAACCCTCCTCAGTAAACTCTTTCTTCTATAAGTGGCCTTGTTACGGTGTGTTAACGTAGCCATAGCAACCTAACTAAGACAGGGAGTGTTCTCAGAGGTAGTGAGAGGACCCAGGGTTCTGTCTCCCTCCTTGTCCTTCCCATGCACTTGTGTGTGCATCTAAATCTTGGTTGTGAGGCCATCAGCTCCCACCCTCTATGTGCTCCCACTGTGACACACTGCCTCGCCAAAGGCACAACGTTATACAGGCTATACAACTGTGAGCCAAGGTAGACCTTTCTCCTCATGAGCTGACAAACTGGAGAGTTAGTTTGTTACAGCAAAAGAACCTGGCTAGCACAAATGTCTATAAGCTAAAAGGAAGACAATTAACAGTGAAAGGAAGAGCTAACAACAGAAACTATAAAAATCTTTCAATATAAAAAGCTACCCAAGATGTTTGGAGAGGTACAAACTTCAAGCATGGGCATGAGGCTGAGGTATGACTCCTTAGTCAGCAGCACTCACTGCTCTTGCAGAGGACTTGAGTTCGATTCCCAGCACCTCCGTGTTGGCCACACCCGCTTTTACTCCAGCTCCAGGCAATCCAATGCTCTCTTCTGACCCACGTGGACACCAGGCATGCATGCGGTGCACATACATGCATGCAGGCAAGATATTTATAAACATAAAATAAATCTAGACATAAATTAAGGCACATACCTGGGCACACAATATAAAAACAAATTGTCCTTATTGTTAAAGGTGGGAAAATGTTTCTCTCAGATTTTGATTCTCGGGGAATGGTTGCTAACTGTCAGCTATAAGAAGCAGTATTAGGTTTCAGTGGGAAATGTTTTTGTTTTTCAGAGACACAGACAAAGGTAATTAGCAGAAACACTCACGATTATCTTTAATTTACTTCTAAAAAATAAATTCAGCCCCAAATATGCAGACATATCAATAGCACTAACCCCACCAAACAAAGGTATATCAATAATACTCAGTGCCCCCAAACACGCAGACTTATCATTAATACTAAATATGGGTGGTGGCCTATTTTACCTTCACCTTTGATATTTTTGTGTTCGGAATTTCTCAAACTAACCATAAAAAAGCAAAAGGGAAGAACAAGAAGACACACGTGCTTCACTTCTCAGATGAAAAAAATGATCAGAAAGTCTGTTGAAGCAGAGCTCTGGCAAGACTGTGGGGAGCACATCTGTGGGGAGCACATCTGTGGGGAGCACAGCACTCATGTGCCCTGGAAAGAGTTTAACCGGGCCAGCCTCTATGAAAGGCATTGACCAGGATCCTTTTCCTAGTGGCTCCATTTCTAGGGATTTGTCCGACAGGCACACTCAGACACGTACATTCAGGTTTACTCACCGTAGTTTTGGAAATAGTCAAATACTAAAAATTACCTAAGTACACACAATGAGGGGACTTGTTGCATTGAGATATGTTCATACAATGGAAAATTATTTACCTGTAAATAGAAAGAAGAGACTTTTGTGTAGTGATATAAAATCATTTCAAGATATATTGGGTGAAACGTGTAGAACTGTGCAAAACTTAAAAAAAAAAAACAAAATACCAAAGCTATGAAAAGCCAACATAGATTACATGTTTACCTATGCATAAAATATTCAGGGAATGATACACGAGATGTGGTTGACACTGTGACTCCGCTATTCATTCCTTAGGTGCTTCGTGCCCCTCTCCCTTTTCTCTGTTCAAAATGTCTCAAAATAACGACTGGAAGGCTGGGGTGGGGGGAGCCCAGTGGGGAGAGTGTTTGCCTAAAATGCAGGAGCCCCAAGGTTCAAATTCTAGATCCAGAACAAACAGAAAGTAGAGATATCAGAGTGCATAGCCAAAAGGGAGGTTCTTTATATTTTGGTTCCATTAATGAGAATAACAAGAAGGTTATATAAGAAGTTTCAACGACAAAAGAGGGTAAGATGTATTTTGAGGCAAAATTCAGGCTCTAACGCTGTATGTATACATAATATGACTTTATAAATAAAAATAAATCAATCTGGGTGGTAAGACTATGGGTGGTATTTCTTTTCTTCTTAATTAGCCATATAAATAGTTCTACAGTGGTAAAAAGAAATTTTAAAAAAGAAAATTTCTTCAATTAGCATATGTTACATTTAATAACAACAACAATAATAATAATAACAATAACAGATGTCACAGAGAATAGAGTAAAAGTTCATAAGCCCCAAGGAATAAATGATAAAAGATTTTAAAAGGGCAGCCTTATTTAAAAAGGGCAGTCTGCGTTTTAGCCAGTTGAGAGCCTTATGCTCTGGGCAAAATTGGCAGGAAAGACAAGTAGGATAAGAAGCAGGTGAAGGGCACAAGGAGGCCTGTGATTGGCTCACGGAGCCTGCGCCTGGGCCTGCCCTGAAAAGCAGATTCCCAGCTCAGGCTTTCTCTCCAATCCACTCCCAGAAGCCAAGGCTCAGGCAACCCAGTGAGTCGTGCTTTATGCTGTAACTCCCAGGAAGGAGCCTGGCACAGGTCTCAGGGACACAGAAGCCAGTCTTTTACACGGAGACATGCAGAGGCAGACCCTCGGAGCACATCATCAAAGGTGCTGGTAGCATGAACTCTATTCTTGTTTAAGAGAGGAATTTCCCTTTCAACAACTCAATCCCAGTACACTGGCTCTGTGAAGAGCTGAAGGCCGTTCCCCTGCCCTGAAGAACTGATAGTCCAGTTAGAGTGGGTCTCACAGAAGAGCTTTACCATGTGACTGCAAACCTGAATAAAGCACATAGAAATGATAAAAGCTGAACACGATAAAGTTGGCTAATTAGCCTGGAGTAAATTAATGTAAAAGCAGGCAAGAAAGCCATTATAGTGATCACCTACATGTTTGCTAATGAGAACTGACATGGTGTATTTTGTGGAAAATATTTAGAACTATAACAAACATTGAAACACATAATTATACCTCTATAGGCATTAAAATAGCTTTATAAGACATTAACAATGTCTATAGCTCTTTATTTTTTATCTTTTCTATTCTAAAATAGCTCATGTGATATTCTTGGTTGCAACCTGACTACACTGGAATTAACTAAAACCCAAATGGGTGGGCACACTTGTGAGAGATTTTGTTTTCCTTAATTAAATCATGAGAAGTGGGAAGACCCACTTCTAATCTGATTCTTTGGGGCGGGAAGATCCACCTTTGTGTAAGCCATGCCTCCTGCTGGCGACCTAACTAAGGACATGGAAGGAGGAACCTTGTTCTCTCTGCCTGCTTGCCTTCATTAGCCAGTCCATCCCCTCACTGGCATTGGAGCCTGCTTCTTGGGGGCGCTGGTGTATACTGAGACATCCAGCCTCGTGGACTGGCAGCTACTGGATTCTTGGACCTTCCGTTGGTAGACAGCCATTGCTGAACTAGTTGAACCACAGTCTGTAAGCCATTCTAATAAATCTCATTTATATAGAGAGTCATTCTATAAGGTCTGTTCCTCTAAAGAACACTGGCTAATCCAGGGGTAACTATCAGATACAAAAGAAAACCAGGACAAGTGTCGAACTGTGGTGTTTATTAGCAGACCAAAGAGCACTCTGGGCTCCAGGCTCCCTCAGTGTTGCAAACACCTACAACAGAGTCCCTTGCTGGCCTCTAAGCTTCTCTCAGCTCTTCTCACTCCACCCCTACCCTAAACTTCTCCAGCCCGTGGGTCTCCCTTCCACCAGCTTCTCACTGTTATACAACCCTGCCATTTCAGCCACGTGCCTCTCTGCCCTCTTGGCTCTTTCTCTGGGTCTCCTTTGCTCCCTCTCTCTTCTCTTCCTCTCTCAGCCTTCCCCCTCCTCTCATGGCCCTGTCCAGTGTACTGGCCATGTTTAGTCTACCTCAAGAGGCTGCAGGTGAGGAGAAGAACAAGGATAAGCATCTGGACTGGGATATAAGGCAGGATGGGCCACAGAGGACTCAGGGATACAAAAGACAGCCTGGGGACTCAGGCTCAACAGCACTGTGATTTGTAACGTCACTTCTGTCCTATCTGTAAATGGTGAGGGAGCAGCTCTGTCTGCCCCACTTCACAGGGTACTTGAGGGGTGGTGGAGACAACCTGCGTAAAGCCTGTGCACACAGACTTGTTTCCAGGTGCCAGTTATTGTTAGACTTAGCTGTCAAGTGAGAGAGGATCAAATAATAATATACATGATCAAATACACACACACATAGAACACATACACACACATCACTCACACACCTATAACACATACACACACCCCATACATACATACACTGGGATGCAAGGCTACAAGTCAGGACGGTCTAGGATACAGCCCCAGTCCAGGTAAAAATTTCTGGAGGACCTAATGATTTGTTAAAAAGGTTACTCTCTTTCCCCAAGCCAGGACCTAAAGCTCCATCAATCTTGATAAAGTGACACTCTGACCTTTGTCGGTGATGTCGGTGATAAGTGGCTTCCCAAGTAGGTGAACTGGGAGAGCCTGGAGCATCATCTAACTCAACTCCTAGAGGTCAGGTGAGGAACCAGAGTTCCACAGAGCAGGAACGTGGCTGTACCAAGGTCACTTGACGATAGCATCAGAACAGAAGAATCAGCGTTGGAAGGACAACATCAGAAACGACCAGCATGAGTCACTTTCTCCCCACATGTGGTGGCCTCCCCAGCCCAAACAGCCATCTGCCTTTCCTAGACTTCTGCATGGCTTCCCCATACCTGCTGTCCCCAGGTCAAAACAACCACCTCAAACTCAAACCTAACCATACTACTTCTTTGCTAAAATACTCTGATTGGTGGGAGCTCATGCTTGGACTCCAGCAAGCTGAGTGGGTGAGCTGTAAGCAATGGTTGATGCTATAAATTTATAGTGTTTCCAGGAAACCTTCCCAGTGTTCAGAATTGTGTGAGTGTGTGTGTGTGTATGTTATTTGTGTATATATGGTGTGTGTATGTGATGTGTGTGTCTGTGGTATGTGTGTGGTGTGTGTGTATATGTGGTGTGTATGTGTGGTGTGTGTGGTGTTTGTGATATGTGTGTGTGAGGTGTATGTGTTTTATATATATATGCATGGTGTGTGTATGTATGTATGGATGTGTGTATGTGTTATAGGTGTGTGAGTGATATGCGTGTATGTGTTCTATGTGTGTGTGTGTATTTGATCATGTATATGATTATTTGATCCTCTCTCACTTGACAGTAAGGTGAGAGATTTCCTGGTTAATCCAATTTCCAGCATCTGAAAGCCACAGTGTTGGGATGCACAGTGCTCCCAGACTCCTCTGCCAGCAGCCTCGCTAGCATTTTCTCCTACTGACATGATAAAAAGAGAAAAATGAACACACCAAACAGATGCTCGGAAAACAACACCCTCGGCACCTCTTCAGCATGCAGCATGCAGGGAGCCCTCAGGGATCCGGGGTGGGATATGGCTGCTCCTAGGAGGCCTGGTGTTGGAGCCTACCCTTGGGGATGAAGCTGACAAGCCACAGGAATGTCCCAAAGGTGGAGGAGGCTACTAACATGGCTCACTCAGACTGCACGGCGTGGGGAGAGAACAGAATCTTATTATTAACCTCGGTGCATTAATATTTGATAAAGCTTCCTCACAATGATAGATAGTAGTCACCCATATGAAGGGAACAGCCTGGTTCTGCAGAGTCTCAAAAACAATGAATAGCTTTCATCAAGAGTGGGGAGCTGGGAGATGCTCAGCCGGTACAGCGCTTGCTGTAGGAAAGTGAGCACCTGAGTCAGCTCTCTGGAGTCTACGTAAAGACGGCAGGCATGGTGGCACGAACTTGTGATCCCAGGTCTGGGAAGGTAGAGAAAGGTGCATTCCTGGGGGCTCCCTAGCTGGTCAGCCCAGTTAAACTGGTGAGTTCCAGGCCAGTGAGTGACACTGACTCAATAAAAGGGTGGGCAGGAGCTACAGAGCGATACTCAAGGCAGACCACACGGTCAGGTAGCACGTTACCCTCTCCTGGGCTTCCCGCACGCGACACGGGTAGCTTCATCTGCACAGAGGCTTGCCTGGGCTGGGGCTCGGTTTCATAACTGCCTGCCTCCAAGAGGAAGCTGCTGATCCAATTACTTTTCTTCCTCTGATAACACATTTAAATGACGGATGATGAGTAGACATTTATCTGAATAGAATGTTTTCCCAATATGTGATTTCTAAATGTTTTGAAACCTGAGAAGACAAAACAAAACAAAACAAAACAAGAAAATCCCAAACCCTCAACACTTTAAAAGCTGTCATTAGTGTCACCACCTCCGGGCTCACAGGTAGCTGGAGGGCTGCTGTGACCATGAAGAACTGGTATCTTGGTGGCAGCTGCTTCTTCTGAAGCCACCAACAGGCTGTCATGACGCAGTGGCCACCCACCCACTGAGTTAAAATCCCTCAGAGAAACCAGACACCCTCTGGACACAAAGCCCTTTCTGGGTCACTAGGAACAGCAGGATCCTGGCACCGGTGGAGAAAGCCACCTGAGGGGAAGTCTTAAGGCATCTCTTAAGAAGACTCTCAAGGCCACTGGCTACCAAGGTAAAGACCAATCATGCTGTCCCCTCTTTGGAGGGCTCCAGGGCAGCCATGGAGGAGCCAGGAGCAGTGAACGCAGAGGGCTGCCATCCTGAGATTCTGATGGCTATCATATATAGAACTTCACCTCGGGGTGTGGCACTGTGGGTCAGCAACAGTGCTCATCAGAGCAGGGACACAGCCTGCTGTGCCCCCGCCCCCAGCACGGATGACCCTGTTACATTCTTTAAATCGTCATTGTTCATTCTCACTGTGCAGCCTCATCCCACTGTCAGGGAGGAGATTACAAAGAGAACACAGAAAGGAAGCCTGCCTCGCTTTTGAAGCATCCTGGATATGCAACCCAAAGGCACAGTGAAGCCAGCTGCACAATGTCAGGCTCTTGCTTCAAAGGAGGGGCTCTGTCTAGTTTCTCCCTTAGTAGCCGTTTCACTGGTCAACACTTAGGAAGGCAGAACATGGCGGCCTCTCCTCACAGGCCCCTCGGGAGACACAGGACTGCTCTTTGTGCCGCAACCTTCGAGATGCATCTGTGTGCGTGGAAGGGCCATAAATCACGTAAACTGTGTAGTGAGTGGCATAAGGGGTGCGGGAAGCCAAGCTGTGTGCCTGTGGGACAGGGGGCCGGGGAGGAAGGAGGAGGGTTGTGGGATGTCAGATCAGGAGGGAGTCACCGCACAGACTTCCCTGCTGGGGCATCTTTGTGCTGCTTTCTTTCTGGCCCTCCTCTTCCACCAGGGCCACATTTGTGGCAGGCATTGTCACTGGGGCACGTGACCGAGTGCAGGGAAGTGTGCGTGGGCAGGCAGGGGGTATGAGGAACGAGTCCAGGGGTCAGGGGTCAGCTTGCTGACTGCTACAGTTTCCTGCCATCCTCAGCACTTTGCCTCCTATTCAGGCGACCAAATGTTGGTGACCCAAACAGTGGGAGGAAGCAGGATCCCAGTGACAGTGAGGGTTAGCTCTCTGAGACCCTGGGAGCCTGTCGGCTGAAACAGCAAGGCTGGAACCTTGAGGAGGACATGGCTTTTGGCTTTCCAGCTGGTCCCTTCCTCTATCCCTTGAAGCAGACCCCAGAGGGAGAGATGTAACAACACCAAAGACACCCATCAAAGCCTGGTCAGAAGGAAGCCTCCAGGCTGCCCACCACTTAGCCTGGCAAATGCTGCCAGCCAGAGACAAACTTGGAGAAGTTAGAGTATGCTTACAGACCCGAGGGAAATACTCTTTCTGGGCTCCAGCCCTGTATGCCCACCTCTCCTCCACCCTACCCCCACCAAGGTCAAATGCGTCACCTCTCCCAAGTTCTCTCTCCCATCCCCTACTTCACTTTAGTCAGACACCTCAAAAGTCACTCACTCTAAAGCAAGCTCAGGGTTTTATACACAAGGGCAGGGTAACCAGATGGCTTGTTTAGTCGGGCCTAGCAGGGTTGGGGGTGGGGGTACCAACACTGAAGCAAAAACAGACTAGGGAGTGTGTTCTCTAACACTGACGGAAAGTGCACTTGAGAGACCGAAAAGACGGGATCTGTTAACCCGAGGACCAAGAGGGTCTGCCATGCTGAGAAGAGCATCTGGCGAAGCTCACTACAGTCTGCTCTCCTAGGCTCTGAGTGCTGAAGACAAAGCAACATCTTGGAATAGCTGGCCTCCTGAAGAGACATAGGGCCCGAGCCCAGAGCCCAGGTTTTAGGCTAATGTCTGTAGTCCCAGGCTACCTAGACCGTGGGAGAGGGAACAGGATCCGAGTGACAGTGCAGTGACTCTTGGAGACCCTGGAGTCTGTTTCTTCCAACCTCAGCCTCCCCAGGTAAAGGGTGTATGTGTGTAGGGGAGGTGAGGGGTAATTAAGGAGAAGAAACAGTTCCAGAACAGGCCAAGGTAACCGAGCTGATCTTGGGCATTTGAGGTTGAGAAAGGACAGCAAGTATTTATAGAGAGCTTTCTTCAGACCAATAAACATTCATTAGTTTATTATTATTATTATTATTATTGCCTTTTCATTTTTCATAAACTTCAGCTTATTTGATCTCCACAACCTTGGAAAGTAGTGCCACCCACTTTATAGCCTGGGAAGGACAGTGTGCGCTCTTCCAAGGCAAGGGCAACAGCGGGAGGATGGGGGTTCCAGTCTGGACCTGCGACATTTTCTGACACCCTAGACCTTCAATTGCAGAACTAAAACGGCAGCCCATAGCCAGCCTGGCACGTGAACCTGACAGACGCACGAAGAGGCAGGGGCCAAAGCCTTCTGGCCTTTAATACTCTTACAGGTGGACATGCAAGGGGACCCTGTGATACGGCATATGACTGCATCAAATGTAGCTTCCACTTCCTGAGGCCCTGCTAGAAAGGGTGACCCCGCCTGTCCCACCAGGATGGCTCCAAAGAGAACTGAAGATGAAATGATCAAGAAGTTAAAACTGGGGAGAGCTGACACGGTCCTCCCTTTACTCTTATTCAAGGTGACTCAACTCCTGTAGCAGGTCAGGGAGGTCTCCAGCAAATCCTGGATAATCCCCCAAATGTAAGGGTCCACGGTTCCCGGAAGAGTGATACCCTGGACTCAAATAGTATGGAAACTCCCAAGGGACCTTCCCAGAGCTTTAGAGCTTCTAGCAGAGATCATTCCACATCGCCTCTCAGGAGAAAGCCAGCAAACACCTTCTGTTATTTGTAGAGACCATGCAAGGACCCCAGACTGACATATTTACTTGGTAACCAGGCTTCTGGTTACAGTCCAGGCATGGGGGTGGGGCGTTCCTGTCCTTTAGAAGATGCCCCTGGGGATGAACAGACTTCACCAGGCACAGCCAGTGCTAGGGAGGCTGTCGCCTGATCAGCTAGGACTGACTGAAGTTTCTTGTTTGATGCCTTCTCCTCTCCATGTCTTTATCCCACCTCCACCACATTCTCACTGGCTTGTCAGGTGCTGACTGCTGTGCCTCCCCGGGCCAACTGGAGCTACTCCGAGCACTTCTGATTTCCCAAATTCCACACGGCCCTCACCGCCCAGCTCCTGGCAAATGCCCCCACATTCTGACTCTCTGTGTATCATCTCCTTTGCTTTCTCATTGCTATTTAATTTATGTGCCATCCCCACAGTTCTTCTCCAGTTCCACTCATGCTAATTAATTGTGAGCACAGTTCATTTTCCCCTATTAGATTATAAGTCCTTAGAGACAGATGCTATATTATCTCTGCGGTTCCCCCACTCTCCTTCCATGTTTAGCTGGGGGGATAGATTTAAACTTTGTGGCCATACAATATATAATTACTAAAATGAAATTTACCTAGGTTTCTAGTGTGTGTATATATGTATGTGTGTGCATGTGTGTATGTGTGTGTGTGTGTGTGTGCACTCGTATGCACACATGTACACATTAGCTGTGAAACGGATCACAGATTGAGTCCTATGATGACAAAAGAGAGGAGATGCCACAGTCCCTTCTTGGACTGAGAAGCCATTCCCAAGAGGCCTAAGTCCCTGCTCCTGCCTCCAGGTTTCCCAGGAACTAAGAATAAAGTCTGAGAATAAAGTGGAGAGGAAAGGAAGAGACAACGTAAGCAGGGCCGTAAGACAGAGAGAATCTTTGTTAAGGCCAAAAGTGCTTATGGGAAAGCCCGAGACTTTCTGGCGAGGTACATAGAAGAAGGCAGCAGGCAGTGATTGGAGTTCAGGTCCAGTTAGGTAGAAGCTAGCTCCTCCCACTCACACACACCACAACACAGCCCATATAGCTCAAAGTTTCTTTATTGGCTAAAGATTTAGGGTCAGTTCTCCTGAGTCAAGTTCCCGGGAGACAAGAGAAACAGTAAAGGGGGGAGGGGTCCTAAAATAGCAGATCTCAGCTAGCTGGCAGAGAAGTCATTCTACTAAAGATGTTAAGATATTCCCTGCCATGAACATTTGTGCGAGTACACACACACACACACATACATGTATACACATACACACACATGTATACACACACACACACACACCACTCTCGAAGGAGGAAAAGCCTTGTGCCATACTGGGGCTCACATACAGAGGTTCCACCATAGCAAGGAAGGGCAAGGATCTGTTGCGGGGGGTTTCGACTGTATCCTTCTGACCCCCATGGTCTCAAGCAGTACCTGTCAAGGCTGTGATCTGAAAGGGCCTGGCTGAGCTGTTCTCATAATCCAGCTATGTATAAATCAGTAAGACACTAAGCACAAATCCAATCCCAGTTCCAGATGAGAGGCTTTATGCCGTAAATGTCCTGCCTAAGGCAGACGGGAAAGGATGCTCTCTGTTTACAATTTCCTACCTTCATTGGGACCACAGAGGAAGCGATGATAATTGCTCTCTCCATACATATAGGCAGGGCACTAAGTGCACAGGTCACCTCTTGAACTTGTGCCTGTGCAGCCCCTCAGACACTCCTTAACCAGACTTTCCTCACATTTTTGACTTTGGTCCCAGGTCACTTGGAACAGAGACAGATGGCCGAACCTACTCCCACCAATGCCAGCATTTCCCTGACTCTGAGAACAATTGTGAGGAAGTGGAGGATTCTGGGACAAGCTGCTGAAGCCTGTACTCCCTGGGGAAAGGGTGCTCTGTGAACCTGACAAAGGTGTTCCCAACACTGCCATATGAGAGCTCACATACAGAGGTTCCACCATAGCCAGGAGGGACATGGACCTGATAAGGATTGTGACTGTAACCTTCTGACCCCCATGGCCCCAAGCAGTACCTGCCAAGGCCTTGATCCGTGACCTCTCAAAGAGCCTGGCTGAGCTGTTGTCATTATCCAGTTCGTCATCTGGGGCATCCCAGCGGGCGTTAATCCGGCTGAATGGTGGCTGGTTGCCCACGTTTTCAAACTCCGTGGCCGATGTCATGTCAGCAGGCTCTTCTTAGCAGCTGTGCCTGGCTCAGTCTTCATGGAAGGGTCCCTAGGGGACAGCAACACAGGCAAAGGGTTAGCATCCAAGCCCCTTGCTCTTTTTTCTCGGTGGGGACTTAGGAGGGAAGTCCAACTGAAGCAGATCCTATGGAAGCCACGCACTGTCAGGGCAGTTTCTTCCCCTGGGGTCTCAGGGTCCTGTGTTACAAAATATTGCAGCAGGAGTAACCGGCGGCAGTGGCTGTGGCAGTGGCAGTGTTTGGGACAGAGGCTGAGAGCTGCATGCGGCAGGGTCAGGATGGCCAGCAGGTGGAGACATCAGTCCCAGTGAGCCAGCTTCCTTCAAACCTGCTGCTGCCCGGGCACTGGAGCAGCTTAAGAGACAGCTCTCCTGGGAGCCAGAGACTGGGGATTTGTGGGATGGGCACTCAAGGAAGAGAAACCTCATATATGGGCTAAGATCAAAAGTCTGCCTGGGGGTGGAGACAAAGGCAGGCAGAGGGGTGGGGTGGGGGATGACAGTCACTGAGACTCCACCCTTGACAACAGAAGAAGCCAAGTTTCTTCTTTTTTTTTTCTTCTTGAAAGTGTGAGCAGTTGTTGGAATAAGGTCCCCTGTTGAATCCCTGACCAGACCAAGCAGCCCAGAGAGCCACGGTAGCAGTAGTCGGCACCGTATGCCATGACATAAGGAGAAGTGGGTATGTTAGGGACTGAGTGTGAGTGCCAAGGGCAAAGGCTTTCCAAGGGAGTCTTTAGGCACTTGTGGAAGGACGGGCCGAAAGGGACAAGACGCTAAACAAAAGGAAATATCAACACTGAAGATAAGAAGCAACAGCAAGAACCAGGGAGCCGGCAAGTAACTGGAGAATGGGAGAGGCTGGGGGAGAAAAGAGAGACAGGAGGTGGCAGCGCCATCTTGGTTACCAATGTCCACGGCCTTGGGAAAATTACTGCCTTCTCTCATCTGTGCCCGGGAACTTAAGAGATTCCAAGTTCAAGTCTGTACTTCAGAATGGGGGCCCAGAGGCTTCCCATTCACGAGAGTAACCATGGGTGGTAAGGCCAGGGAGGCGGTCAAACAACAGACATGAATAACTACTAAACTATACAGCGTCTTTTCACATATGCCGACACGTGGGCTCACATCCCCAGCACAGTCCCCAGGAGGCTCGCACAGGCAGGAGGCACAGTGCTTGCTCACCGCTGTGAGCGTGACTGCAGTGTTTGAACCTTACTCTTCAGACTCAGTCACTTCAGTCTCTCGTCTCCCAGTCTGATAAATCAATCCCACCACATCCCTTTGAGGTAAGACAGGAGCCAGAATTATCAACTCTCACTGCACAAGGTAGAAAAGACAGGATGGGGCCTCCCCAAGGTCGTCTACCACTACTGTGGGGGCTTAGACAATAGGCCATGCTGGAGCCCTGTTATCACCCTTAACCGGAATGGTTTTAGGGAAAGGGAGAGCGAATCAGGCCATTGGGAAAGTGTGTCCCAGCTGCTAGGGCTGAACGAAGGTATTTACTGCTCAGGGCGAGGAGAACGTGTGAAGTGGGAAAGCCAGTCATTATCCTGAACACAGCATACCCCACACCAGGCAGTGCCAGTGCTCTAGACTTCTGTTGTCCCTTTGAACAGCCCATCCTCCATAACGGACCAGCTGCTTCTCAGGCTGGGCTTTGCTCTCGAGGGTCTGAGCAGAGACAGCAGGGAAGGGTTTCCCTACTCCAAGCCTTCACCGCCTCCCTGGAGGAACGCAGTGATCACTGACTTGGAAGTGTGAGTCAGACAGACTGACCACCACCTGCAGGGCCACACGCTCATCCAGTAGCCCCTGAGAGGGGCCAACTTGTCAGATGTGAGGTAAGATCGCCTCTGAGCTCCAGAGGTAACCAGACCCTGGTTCACTCCCTTCATCCCAGGCTATTTTTAAGAGTGGCTGAGAGAGGCCCAGGCTGCAGGTCTGGGAGTGAGATTACCTTAGCTATGGCTCCGTAAATAAGTCTGCCCCAGAAAGATGAGCCCAAGTAGGCAGACCAGCAGAACCAGCGTGCAAGACAAGATTGATGGCCCTGGGTGCAGGAGATCAGGGACACAACAGCAATTCATCCTGCTTAAAACCACCATCCTTCCTGAGACGGCAGCTCACAGAGGACAGTGGCCAGACAGTGGCTCTGCCAGGAATGTGGGGAAATACATTTGTGTTTCTGAACAAATGAGTCTAGTGTGTTTGTTTGTTTGCTTGCTTGCTTGCTTGCTAGCTAACAGAAGGACCAGGTCCCTGGGGATAAATACCACAGAAGAAATGAGAATGGGGTCTCTTCCTCCTGACACCTTCCCTAGCCCCTGCCCAGGCAGCAGTTTTCCCAGAGTCAAGGGTTGGTGGGTGAGGTGTGTCCACATGCTGAGGTAAAGATGGTCTCAGAGAGGATGGGTTACCTATGGTGATTCCAGAAATGAACAACGCCCCTCACCCCAGGCCAAGACAAGGACCCTGAAACCAAATTCAACTCAGTGCTTTCTTGGTGTCACCCAGGTCCCTCCTATTACCATCACCAGGACCCTTCAAAGGCCTGACCAGAAGAACCACCATAGCGAAAGAGAATAGCAGCGTATGATGGGGGTCTCATGGGAGAACCACTGATCAAACCAGGAGCCACAGAAATGGCATTCAAGTTGTCATCTGAGGGGAACTTAGAAATGGGGTGATGTGATCGAAGCTTCGATGATGTCAGTCACTGATGCATGCAGAATGAGCTTCCAAGACTCGTGGAGACCCCCAATACAAGCCTAAACTTGGACCTTATGCCCCTGTCAGCAAAAGGAGAGGGGGTGTCATATGGGTAGCGATTGAGCATACAATTCCCATTTCACCCCAAAGATCTTCTTAAGCTACCAAACCTCTTATCAAAGAGTAGGCAGGTCTCCTTTGTCACATCTCCAGAGTCATCCTTATCCCTTCCTTGTCTCCAGGTGACATTGCAGGACAAGCCCTACGGAGCTTGCCTACACAGCTCAACACTGAAAAGCCCATGTGACTATAACAGTTCAGAGTGCTTGATCCCGGAGACGCTCACGGCCACTTCTCACGCATCCCGGAACCCATCTGCTTCTAGAACAGGCGTTAGGCCTCACAATGTGAGCCTCAAGTGCTTTGCCCAGCTCATCAATGAGGACCCGAGGAAGTGCCAGAGGTTACAGTGTTTTCTCTGTAGGTCTGAGTTATGGTTTATGTCAGCTTTCCCCATGTCCCAGCAGAGTAAATAAGACTCTCCTCCAGCCCCAGTCTCCCAATAGTAACCATTACTCCCTCTTCTTCCCCAGGTCCCTCAAAGGCAAGAAGAAGAAGGAGGAGGAGAAGGAGGGGAGGGGGAGGAGGGAAGGGAAGGGGAAAGGGAAGGGAAGGGGAGGGGGAGGGGAAGGGGAAGGGAAGGGAAGGGGAGGGGGAGGGGAGGGGGAGAGGGAGGGGGCGAAGGAGGGGGAGGAGGGGGAGGAGGAGGAGGAGGAGGAGGAGGAGGAGGAGGAGGAGGAGAGGGAAATAGGACCACATCAGAGAACATTACTCTTCCTCGGTGGGGCTGAGCGGAGGCTGATGCAGCCGCTCACACACTGACTTCCTTAAATAAGATTAGACACACCTGACGTTTGTCTTGTCTGGTTGTTTGATCTGCTCTTACCTGTTTTCCAGTGTGTTCTGTCATTTATGCTGCCCCAACCTGCTTTTAACCTACTTGATACTATGGAAACCCAGGCCAGGAGATTAAATCCTGTAGTTCCCTTGGTTACTTTTCTGTAAATGCATCTCCAACAAGGGAGCGTGCCCACCTACCCACTCCTTTCATAAATGGATTGCGTATGTACAGACACCTTAAAGAAAAGGCAAGTACATAAGCACACACCCACCCAAGCAGGGTGAGGACCACTGAGATGCCATTCACACCAGGAGTCCCACTGTCTCCTCGACATCCCCACCTAGGTGACACAGCCCAGTCTCAATATGGTTACAACTGGTTACAACTGGTGAACACACAGCTCTCAGAACAGGAGACCACCGGAGTGTCAGCGTCGTGGGGCAGGATGGAGGCCTAGGTAAGTGCCACCTGTACGTACCCTTTCCAGCAGGTCAAAGCCACCAGCGTTTCTCCTTCCGGAGTGCTCTCTGCCTTGCCACACTGTGCAGTTCATATGCCAACCCAGCCTGGCCACAGCGACAGGGTGTGGCTTAGGATCCAAAGCTCCAAGACTGTCTGCGGTCGCCAGCATCCATTGAGGATGCCCATGCATTTGTGATGTTCTGCAATGTACTGGTTGGTCATTTCTGCCTGTTCCTGTTGGGCGATGCCTTTCGCAATCCCTGCTGCTGTAGTTTCCGCCATTAGGCAGGGGCTTCAGGCCCACAGGTTACAACTTGCCTGCCCTCATCATGGAAAAATCTATTAAGCACTGTCTCTGGTCACCCTGCTGCCGCTGGAGCAGGGGTGGGGCGGTGCTAACTGAGCTCTGCCAGTCCAGGACTTGGTTGGGAACAGGTGCTGCTTAGCTCTGACTTAGCGGGAGGACTGGCTTTTCAGAACAGAGTTTATCGGCACTCACGTCCTGCTCCACCGTCCTGCTCCACCGGGAACAACTAGAGGGGAGAAGAGAGACAACAGGCTTATAGGAAAGATGAGCATCCCTGCTCTACAACGCTCCAAAGTCTGGAGCTGTTTCAGTTTTGACAGGAGATTGCAATCAGAAAATTCCATACCTGGCCTCATGTGATGTTGGGGTCACTAAACAAATACTACATAAAATTACCTAAGGCTATGTGTGTAAGGTGCACATGAAAATATGAATTTCATATGTATGAAGACTTGGGCACCCTTTGGACTCTCGTTATGTATATGCAATTATTTCAAAAATCAACATTAAAGATTTAAAAAGAAAATCCAGAATACTTCAGATCCCACGCCTTTCAGCACACAGTCTTCAAAGATAATGTCTCAGTGTTTCCAGGCTCAGTAGCAAGTTACAGAAAACTGATGCTCTGCAGCCCTGCTTCCCCAGACTCAGGTTTTTGTTGAGATTAACACTGATTTATTCTCTTCGGTAAGGCTGAAAAGGAAAATGCCCAAGTTTTCTTCTTTCATTGGGAGGTTCCCCAGCCCATAGTCACTTCTCTCTTCTTTGAAGAGAGCTGCAGGAGTCGATCGAAGAAGTAAAATACAGATACTCCAACACTGGAAATGGTCAAGAATAGATTGAAACATCAAATTTCAAATTAATTTTCAAATTAATTAAGTATTTTTAATAAAAAGGATCAAATGAAAGGACTCCTAGTATCCCTGAGAATGGGATTAGACTGTACGCAACACGAGGACCTTACGACCTGTGATTTTTCTCGCCAAAACTGTTGAGCCCTAGACTCAAGTCTTTGGGACTGACTTTCCATTTTCAGGATTTACAGGAAATCAAGACAGGAAAGCAAAGAGCCAAATCCAGAGCTCGGGGCATCCTACAGATGACTGACTCAGTTTCCTCAGTTCGTGTCACTGAAACAAGGCTGGAGAGATGGCCCAATGGTTAAGAGCACTGACTGCTCGTCTAGAGGACCCAGGTTCAATTCCCAGCACCCAGATGGTGGCTCATAACTATTTGTAATTTGTGCATGGGATACACAGACATTTGTAGGCAAAACACCAATACGCATAAAAAAAAGAGAGAGATGAAGTGGGGTTTTTTGTTGTTGTTTTGTTTTCAAAGAGACAGGAATTAAGGATTGTCGTGGATCAAAAGAGACTTAGAAGATGTAACAAGCAAATAATGTGTAAGTCGTTTTGTATCTTAGGGCAATCAAGGCTATCTGAATAACAGACTCAGTTTTGGATGCCAATTAGGAATTATAGTCTATTGTAATAGGTACACTAATGACATTGTGATTATGTAAGAAAACTAAACTGTGGTGGTTTGAATGAAAATGGTCCCAAAGCCCATAGAGAATGGCACTGTTAGGAGGTGTGGACTCGTTGGAGAAAGTGTGCCACTGAGGGTGGACCTTGAGGTTTTAAATACTGGAGACAGGCTCAGATTCTCCCTTTCTGATGCCTGCATCTGGATGTAGAACTCGCAGCTACTTTCCAGCACCATGTCTGTCTGCACACTGCCATGCTCCCCACCACGACAAAGAACTAAGTCTCTGAAATGTAAGCCAGCCACAATTAAATGTTTCCCTTTAAAAGAGTTGCCGTGGTCACGGTGTGTCTTCACAGCAACACAGTGAAACCCTAACTAAGACATAAACCTACTGCATAGTTTAACAATGTTGAAGAACGTATTGGTGAGCAAGACATGACAGCTAGGATTTGCTTAAATCTGTTTTAGGAGTGGAGGAAACAAACCAGATGAGAAAGTTCTAGCAACTGACTTGGAGTAAGACACACATGGAAGTTTGCAGTTCCATTCCCCGTGGTATCTACAGGAAAGTCTTGTAAGAATTTTGAAGCTAGTTATGATGGCTCACACTAGGAATCCCAGCATTCAGGAGGCTGAGGCAGAAGGATCACCATCAACTCAAGGCCACAGTTAAATGCCAGGCCAACCTGGCTACACAGTGAGACTCTGTCTCAACAACAAACAAACAAACAAACAATTAAAAAAGGTAAAACTTATACTTGAATTTAGAATATATGAGATTCTAAATTTATAAAATATAGTAGTCTACCCTTCATGAAAGATATGGTTCTAGATTCTCAAATAGATGCTTAAGACTTCAGCTAGTTCTGAACTCTATCTAGAGTGTTTTTCTCTACAGATACAGACCTATAATAAAGCTTATAAAATATAACTATATAATTATATTATATATGTTATATAATATATAAATTATATACATATACATTGCCAGCATCACTACTCTTGTATGTTGACTCCATTCAGCAGAACAGGTGTTACTTAAATTCTAGCTCTGACACTATGAAGGTCAACCTGACTAGAAAGGATAAAAGGTGAGAGCTGGGTGGAGAGTATACACAGCTATAACAAGTGAG